>NC_090892.1:1544689-1554689 GCF_036669925.1 Montipora capricornis
TGTGTGTGTCCATCATGATCGAACTTCAGGTGAATAGTGAGGGGAACAATTTTTCGTTCGTCTGCTGTGCCAAACAACAAACAATCCTGTTGGGTGTTCCACGTGCTTGGCAAGTTTTGCACGACCATCGTCTATCAGATCTGGAGTGGAGTTTTCTTTCAGTGATTACAACTTGCGATCGTTCTACAAACATCCACGTAGCATGCAGCACTTTTTTAGTGACTCGAGGATCCTGTTTTGCTGTTTCAAAGGGAGTCGTGCATTCTTGAGCAGTTAATTTGTTTGTTCTTCAGTGCTTGTATTTTTTCGTTTGTTCCTGATGTCGCAAAGTAACTTTGATGATTTGAAAGGACTTGAATCCTTAAATTGAATTAGCGATTTTTTTATTAAGGAACCAACAAGTGAATGGTACACAAAATTAGGAGAAACTGTTGGTTGAATGGACAATAATTGTAGCCATAACAATGCAGGGCATCAACAATGGTTTCCCTTGTAAAATATTAGTTTAAAGGGTTTGTTAAAGCTGTTTCCCATTTTATAGAGCATTGTGGTTGCCAGATTCACTTTCAAACTTATCATGGAAACGTAAATCAATACCAGTGAAAAGTCAGTCCCTTGAATTGTTGATAGAAAATTAAGTTAAATGCATATTGAAACATCAGTTGAGGAATATTTTTTTTCATTCCCACTTTGTGAACCTAACAAACATTGCTGCTGTTTGTTTATTGCTTGGTCATTCAATGTCTTGATCACATCAAATTATTTAATTTTTAGGTATTGTCTCAGACCTCCATAGAGACACTATCTTTATCTAAAAACTTAACTGGTTGCTTTTTGGAGCCCTTTTGTGGCATATTTAGATAGGCAGGAAATGTTCCACATTTTATGGTAAATAGTTCTGCATGGTTTTAAGGAATATATTGCAGCCAAATCTAATTTAATATGAGACTAAAATATGCTGTTTCACATTTTGTGAATTTAAAGACTATTAATATTGTTTGCGCTTGTTTTAAAAGGCTTAAGGCATTGTTAGTAGCTTAAGGTTAGCGTTCAAAAGTGTTCCTTCAATAATCTTATTCTGTAAAGATTACCTTAGGAGAATTGGATTAAGGCCAGTTTTTTCTTCTAGCTTCTTTCCCCATTGCCCTCTGAGAATGGAGTTGATTTGGTTTTGCCCAATGTTGAAAGATGAAACAATGCCTAAACCAGCCGCATGGAATACTTCATTGTGCTTTTTTACAAACATGGGCATGAGGGTGCTTGTAAGCATCTGACCATGTCAGGCTCTTATGTAGCCTTTAATTTACTCCCGTTACTCCTGTATAGTGTCCCTCACTCAAAGGATTAAATTATAAATATGTATATGTGTGTACCATTGTTTCGCATGCTTAAGTGTTATTATAAATAATTTATTTCTGTAAGAGAGTCTTCTTTTCGTGTCGGTCATTCAAAAATTGTTGGAATTGCTTGTTTGAGCTGTTGGATGAAAGAGGCAGAACATTTGATGAGGCCCTCCTGTGGGGAGGGGTCCTTGTTCCCATTAACCCTTTAAGCCCCGAGGGGTTCCCCATTGACGAGTAAAATCGTCTGGCGTTAGACAGAGTAAAATCTATAAGTGCCATTTGGCACTATCGGGGCTGAAAGGGTTAAATATTTGCTTGTGTTTCCAGGTTGTTCCCCAAATTACTTTCAAACTTGTTCCCAGCTTTTTGATCCCTAAAATTTAAATTGGTTTTCTTCCCTTGTTCCCTAAAATATTTTGATATTGTTACTCTGTTCCCCAGTTCAAATTAGCCATGTTCTCTTCTTCCCCAAAACCCCTGGGAGTGCCTCTTTGATGTTGATTCTCTTATTGGCCTCATAGTAATTCACTGTAGAATTGCAAGACACAGCAAGTTCTTATTTGGAAGTGAGGGAAAAGTTTTGAATGAATTTTCACACAATACAAGAAACACAATTTTGACTGCCCCTTCTAGTCTATTCTAGATCTTGCTCTTTTCGGACATGAATCAGCTGGCGACCTGCGTGAGGGCAAGCTCTAGAAGCTCTTCCTTAGTGAGCCTTTTCTGAAAAACTTTCCAAGTCTGGCTTTCCCGTGTTAGGGGCCGAGGTTTTTGTGCAAAATTCATCAGCGACTTCCTTGCAGCTTATAAACGGTGTTCCTTCGATCAATGGTCAATAAAAGTTTTGTAGTGCTTATACAAATTTTCGCTACTTAAAAACGTATGTTTACACGAAACAAATATCAACTTGGCAATTTTTCTTTCCCGATTCACGTGAGCGCTATTAATAAAGGGCCAGAAAACCATTTAATGGCAATTTTTTTGTCAACAAACATGAGTTGTCCGCGAGCAGAATTCGAACGTAAGCTGTTGTGCTTTGGCTGTTATTTATGTTTTTTCTTACTATTCTAAGACGAATTCAGGCTGATATTTTCGAATCAAGTGTAAGAAGACGGCAAAACCGTATTGATAATGTATTTATTTGTGTTCACCTCGCGAATAAAGACTGGTCGCATCTTTTCCACGGGGTAGATCGTCAGCAATGCCATTTACGCACAACTGAAATGCACTGTTACCGATGAAAGGGCAAATGATTGACAGGATAGCACGGTTTTGACTGCCGCGCGCACTGCGGGCGCGGGTTCCGTATGCAAGGCAATATTTGGCCCTGGATTAGTGTACACTCTTCTCTTAAGCTTCCACCTTCGCCTTCTATCGCACCCATCAGTGTCCATTTCTTGTAAGCATGTTGCTACTGCTTGCCTTCACACCTGATAACCCTCACGGCGCAAAGTATGCCACATGCTCCTGTAGCCTGATAAAGAGCCGGGCCCATCTAACTCCTCCTGTATTCTAGCTCGGACATCCTGGTTATTGGAATCCGACAGCTTACGTCGTCGAAGGCCAAGTGACTTGAATCTCTCCTTGAGCGTTCGCAGGCTCATTTCTATTTCGTGGTATTTGAGCAAAAAGCACAGAATAACTTCATATTCGTATCCTTCGTTGAAATAATATTTAAGTGCTTGTGTTTTTTCATCAAGTTTTGCACCGCAGGTAGCACAAAATTTACTGTAAAGAGTAACTGCTGCTGTACAAACATTTTTGTGGCGATGTCGAGTTTGCCGCCGCCATCTTGAAATGTAGATAGTATCGTGTGGTACATTTAAAAAAACTCGGCCCAGTCCCTGGTGAAGGAGCGGGTAAGCTTGTAGAATTCGGAGTGAGTTTTTTCAATTTGGAGTGAGTTTTTGGAATTCGGAGTGAGGTTTTAGAATTCGGAGTGAGTTTTTGGAATTCGGAGTGTAGTTTTGGAATTCGGAGTGAGTTTTTCGAATTCGGAGTGAGTTTTTCGAATTCGGAGTGTAGTTTTGGAATTCGGAGTGAGTTTTTGGAATTCGGAGTGTAGTTTTGGAATTCGGAGTGAATTTTGGAATTCGAAGTTTAGTTTGGAATTCAGAGTGCACTTGTGGGCCACCGTAGTTTCGTGCAGAGCCTGGTGTTCTGATATTCCTTATTCAAACTAAGCTGAAACACCTACATGTACATCTGCTTTGTTTTTCATCGAAAAAAACAATAAAAAACAAGACAAAATCTGCAAGTTTCGGAAATTTGTTCGGCGCGTTTGTTTACCGTTCCAGATGTTGACATGTTGTAAGTTTGTGGTTTTCGGGATTTTTAGAGCGCTGGCACGCGGCGCTGATAGAAAGCTCGAAGAAAAAAATTACATGACATCTTAGTACCTCATTTTCTCTCTTGAGAATTCTTAGTTTCAAATGATTCGGTGCTTTACTGAGCAATGAAACTTTGTTTTGAAAAAGTGCACCAAATTTAGAATTTTAGGCAAGCGCATTTTGGTGAATTTCAGATGATCACGACGACCTTAAAAATAAATCCACAGGTTTAAAACTGTACTCAAATAGCTCGCTAACATTCAAAATACCTTTTTGACCTTTTCTGAGAGTCTCCCTTTGACACGAATTAAACAGGGCGAAGTTTACAAGAAGGCGTTAAACTCGTTTTTTTCGCATATTTTCACGACACGTGGGGCAGAAACAGGCTTTTATTTTTTTTTCGCGTTCAAAAGAACATTTCAAGAAAAAAACCACTACCACGTTTCTCGGACCGCCATAGGGTATCTTTAGACAAAAAATGAAAAAATTTGATTTTTCATCATGTGCCACCCCTGGCTCGACGTTAGTGGACATTCGCTCTTAATAATTAATATCTGGACTTACAATTATTTATAGCAATATGGCATACGACATGTCAAGCAAATTGTTATAAAATAGGCTTTTCATAAAAAAAAAGCTCTCATTGTCAAACCCCGCGACTATTCTGAAAAATAACCTTCAATAAGAAAAATTAGCAAAAGTTTTACAGATTATTATTCAACTGCAGTCAGCAGAGTACAAATAACACCCAAAACGAGCACAAATGTACTCCAAAAGACCGGTTTGACAAGTGTTTCGACCATTAGTCTTGCGTAAGCGCCAAAAAAGGGCTGAAAATGCTAATTTTTTCCCCTCAAAGAAGACGATGAATGCTTGCCAAATTTGGAAATTTTTTAAGAAAACTAGTTCCTAGAGACAAGTGATAACCTACACGACAATTAACTTTCTCTGCTTATCGATGAAAACCGCGAAACCAAATACGACGAAAATAGAAAAAGCTGACCTCAATGTAAGAGCACTCGCCTCCCACCAATGTGGCCCGGGTTCGATCATTCCAAACTCGGCATTATATGTAGGTTGAGTTTGATTGTTCTTTTCTCTGCACTGAGAGGTTTTTCTACGCCAGTACTCCGGCTTTCCCCTCTCCTTAAAAAACCCATAATTTGACTTGATTTACGTTGATTGTTCATTTCAGTTTACGGTGTCCCCAATTTGTGCTCCAGCGCTAGAACGACTAGACACTTTAATAAAGTTCCTTTTTTAAAGCAAACAGCTGCCTTTCGCTTGCTGTTTTACGTAAACACGACCCTCAGTCTCCCTAAAACGTCCCGAAATCTTGGAAAAAGATATGCACGTCTCTCGTCATCTTCCACATCATTTGGCTCCAGATATACAACTGATTTCTCCCGTCTAACGTTTCTCCTTACGTTAACGTAACTGATCAGTGAAGATAAGATTGATTAAACGGAAAAACCCCAAGCCTAACCGCAACCTCGTTCCCAGGGTTTTCAATTGGGGTCTTTCTCGTCATCGACGAAGAGACCCTAGGAACGAGGTTGACCCTGACGCTAATACTGTTGATGGCGTTCAGTCTTAATGTGACACTTCGTGATTTGTATAAGGAATTAAGCTAGCATCTTCTTTGTTGCTGATCTGGGGAAAATGGTTGATAATCCGCTGGATATTATTAGTATTTCTTTAAGAAAACAGTAATTAATTCGGTCATTGTAAAATGCAGACTGCAGACTGGGTCTAAAATGAAGACTACGGTACAAAATAGGCCTCGGCCTAGGCCTCAGTCTGCATTTTATACTGACCGGTTACTAATTTTATTTATTTACCTCAAATAAACAAATTTTACAGAACAGGGTATGGTACACTCTTGTGGAAAGGCAAGATAAAGTTACCTAATAATACGCCCAGTAATAAGTTTCTAAAATTGATTCCTCACGCAAACTACAAATATATAGGTAAAATACACACGTAATTATAATAAAGTGACAATATTGTGTTCATAGCTAGAAGTTCCAATAATGAGAAAAGTACTTCCCAACGCTAATTTCTGCTTTGCATTGTTGGACGAAACTTGAGGAAAGTCTCAACGATTTTTTTCCAGGATTGTGGAATCATGCCTTATGCCAATCCACATAACCACCCGTCTTTGCACTTTTTCTGTAAGAATGATCCAAACAAAAGGCGTCAAAGTGGATATATTGGAAAGTCTGACACCATATTCACTGTGGAATGAATATCGAAGTCGTTACACTGATATGTACAAGAAGCCTTCAAAAGTACTGGTGCATATGAACAATTTTGAAGAGATTTACCTCGAGCTACTTAGTGAATTCCGTTTTGGTGAATTCTATCAAGATTACATGGAGGTACACTGAAGATGTGTTGGAGAAAATGCTTTAACTATTTAAAACCAAGAGAAGAAAATTATGGAGGAGAATGAAATGAAATGATTGAAGAAAAGGGAGCGGAAAATAAGACAAAAGAGTGTTATAGCAAATATTTAATTTAAAAAAGCTTCCTTGCGATAAGGGGGTTCGTTTCTGGAATGTTCAGAGCCTTTTTAGGGCGTAAGTCAGGGAAATAAATCTCTTTGTATCTTCAACCCAGGACGGTGTCAAGGTATGACAATTTGCTATTACCGATATGTTGTTCTTTCGGGTCTCGTAAACTTGTTGAAAGACCAGATCTCTAAAATAAGCAGATACTATTTTCTCAATTGGCTTTCCTGGCACGGGAAGTTATCGGGACTTTTGCGAAACGGGTCCCTCGTCTGTAAAGCATACACGAGTTATTGCTATTAGGTCCAAGCGCCGTACACGTGAACGTGATGTTACCAGATGCTTTCCCCACTGGTTAGTCCAGTAATGGTGATTGGGTTATGCATCATACAAAAAGGAAAGGAAAGGAACTTTATTTAAGTGCCTGAGCGTTCTAGCGCTGGAGCACTAATTGGGGACTCTGTAAACTGAAATTAACAAGTAACGCAAATCAAGTCAAATGTTGAGGAGAGCGAAAAACCGAAGTAACTGGAGAAAAACCTATCGGTGCAGAGTAGAAAACCAACATATGACGCCGATTCTCGGAATCGAACCCGGCCACAATGGTGGGAGGCGAGTGCTCTCACCTCTGCGACATCCCTGAAAACTGGCTTGTTTAATTAGTTAATAAAGCCGGAGTTTCTCACTGCCAACGTTTTCGTTTAAGGTAATTAATTCCCTTGAAATTGTTCTACATTCAAACCTTTTTGGAAACTTGGCATAATTAACATTCATGATATGAACATTAAAAAAATGCAATAAAAAAAGGGGTCACCGTGCTTGTTTACGCGTCAGCAAACTCTTAAAATGGGGTATTTTTACTGGTTGTGCGTTCAAAATTCGAATAATCTTCATATAGAATGAAGTCTTGGTTACTTGAAAGACACAAAATTTTATTTAGAAAATAAAGCTTCTTTTATTCATATAAGCAGTATTGCTTCATTTACGCCGTCTTTGATTGCTTGGTTGTGGGAATAGTGCACTCTTTGGGACAGTTCCGTGGTTAGCTTGAAGTCCTCGCCTTGGCCAAAATACACCCAGTACGGAAATGTTTTCCAAAAAAATTCATGTTCTACTATCAAACTTTTTTTCTTCTTCAAATATGTTCTTTATTAGACTTTTCTTAGCAAATACTTGAAAAAAAAATTGGAGGTCACCGTGCTCGTTTGATAAAAAAAGGAGCAGTTATTTCGCTATCGGGCTTAGTTTGAGGGGAAATCTCTTACGTTTTGTACGTGCACGTGCCCATGTGCGAGCGCTAATGACGCGAAAATCGTGCGCAGTAGGGATGCGCAATGCAATACTAAGGAATTACCTTAACGTTGGTTTAAGGCCGCGTATTAGTAAGGTTTTTTTATTTTACAATGTAAATCAGATCTTCCATTTGCCAAAATATAGCGAACCAAATGTAGCAATATTCAATTCGTCTAATTTTATATGCAGTTTTGTATTATATATTCAACTATTTGTCTAATATTCAACTTGTATTCAACATTCAACTCGCTTTTTAATATTCAACATGTTATTTAACATTCAACTATTCATTCAACATTCAACTATTCATTTAACATTCAATTCTTTATTCAACATTCAACTATCCATTTAACTTTGAATTCTTTATTCAACATTCAACTACCCATTCAACATTCAATTCTTCATTCAACATTCAACTATTCATTCTATTCAACTTTCTTGAGCCCTTACTATTTCTGGTCAGTGTTAACATCAGTGCTCATACATAACGTACCGCAAGACTTCTGGATAGCTTCCCGCGTTTTTAAGTCATGGAACTAGAATGGAGGAAAATTTACGTATATTATCAAACTGCTTGAACCAGGCATGCCAAGTAGTACAGGAACTTGCTACAAATAGCGGTAGAAATGTTGTTGCTGGTACTACTTTTGACGAGGCTTCGACAAGCACAAATACAGCCATAACATTAGTGGGACAAGCTGTCACTAGAGCTCGAGCAATGATGCGCCAGTCTACCGCCAGAGGATTGTACTCACGTTTGAACAGTCGAGAACGTCTTCGAGCCTCTTCGTCCACTAACTCTGCTCCCGTTAAGTCGAAGAAAGCGAAAGTTGAAACAAAGAAGGTATTTGAATTTGTGTTGGTGAGGGTGGATGATGAAGATGACGAAGAGGCTTACTCCGATAGTGTTCACTGTGATAGTTGGATGTTGAGGGATGAAAGTACTGTATTAAGAAGCTTTATAACTCTTAGCTCAGAAGATGATGAACAGGCTATTAGAAAGGCATTGTCTGATGCTATACAGATGAAGTATCCAGCCGTGGCAAGTAAGGACCTAGTTTTTCTAAAGGCAAACAGGAGAAGACTAACACAACCAGTAAACTGTCACGAATACTCGTTCGAACAAGTAAAATCATTGGCTGGTCAAGGGGCAATTTACGTCAGACTGAAACATGGCTTTGGCTTTCTTCTAGACAATAAAGGTTCAAATGACATTAGCTTGACTGCATCTAAAAACAGGTCAAGCACTGTCTCTGCCAGGTTATTTGAATTGCACTTTAAATATATTATACGCCTCGAAAACCCATCTATACAACCGTGAATGACGAGCTTCCAGCGTATTAACGAATGGTGCCCATCTAGGTGCCACAATGAATTGGGCCATGGTACCTGGTATACCCTTCGCGAAACAAGAATTCCCCATCTCAAGACCCTATTTTGTGGGTCCAATCGAGCTAGACATTCCCTTACTCTTCTTCTTTGCACTCTCA
The DNA here is from genome assembly GCF_036669925.1 of Montipora capricornis. Taxonomy (NCBI): domain Eukaryota; kingdom Metazoa; phylum Cnidaria; class Anthozoa; order Scleractinia; family Acroporidae; genus Montipora; species Montipora capricornis. The sequence continues at coordinate 1,553,659 of NC_090892.1, forward strand.
ACCCCAGGGATCTCAAATAACCCGTCATGTACACTTGTCCACTTGTTGCTCCATGTTCACGTAAATAATCTCGTACTAATTCGTCTAACTCGTCATCAGTCAGTTTACTAAACGACCTGAAATCTTTTAAACCATAATCTTTGATCCTCCTTGATATAGTCCAACAAGATACTCCCAACATCTCCGCAATTCTAGTGTAAGTAAAGCCCAAACCCAGGAGGTCTTCAAGGAGCTCTGCTGGGATGTCGAAAGCTGGTTTACCGGGCTCATCACTTTTTAGCCTGGCACAAACATTCTTTGCCACTGAGGTTGGAGACAAAGATGCTGTGGCTAAACATTGCTGCAGCGCGGATAAGACATCACTGAAAGCTGATGAGAGATTGTCAAAGGTTTCTTTGTCATAGGCGTTAATATTCGAACTGCTGTCTCGGAGTGTACGAAGCAAACTCACCGTTTGATCAACAACAACAATATGTTGCTACACAATTTCGTTATATACTTTTGACTGGGAAATCTGGTCAGTTCTCTGAAGGATCGAGGAAAGAAACCTTGGCAAGTCAGACTCCACATTGAATTCGAGCCTTGTGTCATCATCGTCATAGGCTGCCATTTCTGTAACCAGCATTGCCGCCATGGATGACGCCGCCATGTTTGTAACAAGCATTGCTACGCGTCACTGACCAGAAATAGTGAAAGTTAAAGAAAGTTGAATTGAATGAATAGTTGAATGTTGAATGAATAATTTAATGTTGAATTAAAAGTTGAATGTTGAATGAAGAATTGAATGTTGAATGAATAGTTGAATGTTGAATAAAGAATTGAATGTTAAATGAATAGTTGAATGTTGAATGAATAGTTGAATGTTAAATAACGTGTTGAATGTTAAATAACATGTTGACTGTTAAAAAGCGAGTTGAATGTTGAATACAAGTTGAATATTAGACAAATAGTTGAATATATAATACAAAACTGAATATAAAATTAGACGAATTGAATATTGCTACATTTGGTATGCCAAACCAAGACTTCAT
>NC_090892.1:1559689-1561251 GCF_036669925.1 Montipora capricornis
CTTGATGTTGTGACCGGTTTTGATGTAATAAATCAAAAACGAGTGCGAGTAGTGTTTGACCGGGGTTTCCAGACACCGAGAAACAGCTGATGAGTTTTAGAACGGTATGATCAGCAACAGCGGAAGTGTAAATGTTACCTGTGAGGACTCTGTAATGATCCGTTTTCCGGTCATGCAAACGACTTTTCGTTTTACCAATGTAAAGTCACTGCAATCCCAACAAAAGGCTTTGTACACAATTTTGGATTACGATTTTGTACACAAGTTTGTTTATTGTTTTTGATCAAGTTAAAATGGCCGAAAAACAAGAGTATTCATTTTTGTTCAAACCATGGAAACATCAAAGGGCGTCTCATTTTCAACCGGGTTGCATTGCGAGCCTAAGTGTACTGAAAGCTAACTCATAAATTGAATTATATTTTTTCTGAATCAAGTTCTTCCAAACATGCCTCAAATCAGAACTCTTGCAAAATTCCCAACTAATCTTATCTTAGTTCACTGGTTTAACAGAAGATATAACAAGTATAGATAATTTAATTCTATCGTCTATTTTATTGTTAGTTTGTTAGCTGGATGAGAATGTGTAAATAAGTGACGGTACTTATTCTTTTTTTATGATTTTTATTGCTTGCTATAAGGCTTTTAATCTTATTCTTGAAATTTTGCAAGTGGTTGGTGTGTTGCGTAACCGGTTTTTACCAACCTAATAAAGATGATGATGAGGATATAGATATATTGACAGATAAATCAATTCAACCATCAATCAATTAATCAATCAATCAATAAATCAATCACTTCAATCAGTCAGTAAGTCAGCCGGTTGGTGAAAAATAAAACACATGGCTCTGTCTCCAATGCAGAAATCTGTGTGTGATGAAACAAATATCCGCGCATGCATGGATGAGCTAAAGGAATTGGCCGACAATACTCCAGACAATTTCTATGGTGACGCTTTCATTCGGTTACGTAATTTTTTCACAAGGCACAACCCAGGACTTTTCACGGACGATGACCGAGAATTTAGGTCTCCAATCAAGGGCCTACGCCTTGGCAAACCTTTCAGTGAGCTTGGACAAGATCAGCATGAAAACGTGTGGATGGTGAGAACTAACTATAAATGATACCAAAGACGTTAGCGTTTCGAGAAAATGTTCCATCACCATGTTTTGATGATATTCCGTAGTTCCTTGCGTAATTTAAAACGTTTCTCTTTGTCGCGGTGGATTCCAGCCAGTAGGCACATACAATCCAGGTTTGAAGTCGGGGTCCTGTGGCTGATCAGGGGCGCGTTTCTCGAAAGTCCCGAAAATTTTTCCGGGCCCGAAAAGCCATTTGTGAACCTGCCAACCGCTTGTTCAGGAAAGCCGATCTTTTAACATGTTTCAAGCTAACTAAAAGAAATATGTCTATGATGTTTGACGACTTAAATCCTCTCCGTTCTTGAGATATAAAAGGAATTTTGACACCCGAAAAGTTTCGGGACTTTCGAGAAACGGGCCCCAGCAAACAAATCTTGCAGGCGAACTCTGCGACAAAAATTTTTGATCTTTAAATCGAACTGA
>NC_090892.1:1566351-1573851 GCF_036669925.1 Montipora capricornis
AAACTGTCCTTTTTCCAACAACAACAAGGATTCAAACAGCTTCAATTCTTACAGAGTTCGATAAAAATCCGGATTTAAAACATGCCGTGGGGCAACCAAAGCGATGGGAGCTGTGTTGGGGTTTCAGTGTGAAAGTACAAACGGCTACTAACACTCTTATAACTCTTTTTTCATTATTATTTTATTAACCCGCAGTCTGCAGTCTGCATTTTACCCTCAGTCTGCATTTTATCCCTGGTCTGCAGTCTGCAGTCTGCGTTTTACACTGACCGGTTATTTGGGTGGTTTTTGGCAACAGAGGTTAATTATTCGTAATGCGATCGCTTCCGTTGCCGTTAGCAATGGGTCGCAAATTTGACACTTTTATCGCATTATCACATTACGCATTGAACCACGTTATCTATTATTCCTAAAAATCTAAAAATATTCGTGCCTTATCAGTTTTCGGTCGAATTTATGTCCAAGAAAGCAGATAAATTGCAGAAAATATTAGTTTTGCATCCAAAAATTCGTAATCAACGCTAAAATGACCAAATTTTGCCTAGAAAACATATTTTACTGTTATTTTTCTTAAATTTTTTCATTCAACTTTCGCTTTTATAAAATGTTTCAGTTGTCTGTAAATAAGTTATATGCTGTTGGAAAGCTTATTTTCCTAGCTTTAAAATGATGTATTTTTTCCCCCTAACTTTAAATATTTTTTGAGAAAAAAAAACATTTTTTGGCGATGGCTGATTTACCGCGGTTTTCTCGCGGTTGGGAAAGTAGGAAAAAGAGTTAGGCCAGTAGCCAGGCTTTTAACCTCAGAAAAGGATCTGTTTCGTCGTACGAACGTGTGAGGACCTGTGAGCCAAAGGGCCTCTGCTGGTATGACTTCTGGGTGACCCCTTAATAACTTCTTACTAACCGAGCGCGAGGGCCGTACTGCCAGGGAAATATTGGCCTGAGGTCGTGGCAGTACGGACCGAGCGCAGCAAGGTCCGTACAAAAACGACCCAGGGCCAATATTCCCCAGTACGGCTCGAGCTAGCTCGGTTAGTAAGTAGTTTATTACATGGTTTTTTAATTACCTTTTGCTTTGTTTTTGCAAGCCCGTAATCGGCCCGTGGGCCAGTCACAATTTGCCTGGAACGCTGCACGTACCACAGGCGACCCAGTGTACCCTCACGGAGGGTCTAGTCTTCCAAGATAATTAGGCCTAATTTTTTTCCACTACCGGACTGTGGGACTGCGGGAGCACTAGTTCTGAACCCATTTAATATTCTTTTTTTTCCCACTGCGGGAGTGCGGGACTGCGGTAGCGATATTTTCACTAGCCTTACGTTCATTGAGCCATAAAATATTTTTTTAAAATTTAATGATTACAACACGACCGCGGGACTACGGGAGCAAGCGTGCCATGTCACTCAATCGTGGCCGGGTATTCTGAAGTCGCTCCCAATGCCACTAGGCTTATGCAAACCCAGATTAATTAACGAGACATGAAATTTACATTACCTAGAAGATTATCCTATTTCCTAGTGAAGCTTACCAATCGTTTGCCGCACGTAAATTTTCTTTCTGTTCTTGAAATGGATCTTAAGAGTGGGGCCACACACCTCCCTTCCTGAGCACACTTCTCCCAGTAGAGTTGTGCTCCCCACCGGCTTGTAGAAATATAAGCTGGAATTGAAATCACATCAAGTTGGCTTATACATCCTTACGACGGCGCAAGAAATCGTCTTCTTGAGTGAATACACCCCTTGGAGGGGATATTTTCAGGTGGTGCAACGACGAGATAGAGCAACACTTTGTCAGATCTTACAAAGAATTCTGCTTCCAGGTACCGAGGTGCACACTGATGATTGGGCCGCCCACCGAAACTTGCAACTACACGTTGCCAACGTTTCTGTCCATAGGGCGGTAGTTCACCAGGACAATTTTGTAGATCCTTTAACAGGAATACACACCCAAGAGGTTGAGTCTGCATGGGCAAGACTGAAGTATTACATTAAAAGAGAAAAAGGTGTCAGAGGTGGAGAAATTCAATATTTCCTTAATGAATAGATGTGGAGAGACTGGAGAGGTGTAGGAAATGTATTCAGTAATTTGCGGTTGCTATTAGCTCGCTATTATCCCCTTTAACGGTTCGATGGAGTTTTCAGTATCATAACATAGGTGGCATAATTTTTGAAAACTAAAGGGGCTATGTCACGATATATTGACTTCACTGAAGATTGTTAAAGGATGTCTTTATTTCAATGCAGACGTAAAGTTATGATGATGTTTGTCAAAAGATATCTGAGACCCTATCGCCGCACGGAGTCTATCCAATGTCTTCTGTTGAAATTTTGGCAAAAAATGTACTATATAAAAATTACTCGCACGTCCTATTTCACATTGGCAGAACTGAATATTTTATGCACAAGTAATGTGAGGTAATCGGGAATTCTTTCTGTTTTTTTTTTTTTAATCAGAAAACAGAAAAATCATTGTAAAACCACAGCCCCTTGATTAGAGAGTGGAAATTACATTGTGTTCAGTTGTGAAGCGCGTTCACTTGAAAGTGTTTCAAGGAATTTTATGAATGCAACACGCAATTTTATTGTGCATAGATCCTGTAAAGCCATTTGCGAAACAGGGATCACTTTCTTCCAAAATGCTAGTCTTTTATCGTGAAACAATTGTATGAAGTTTCATTCCACAAAATGAGTCGTTTGATTGAATTCTAACTGTTGTAAGTAGAGACTAAAGCTACTTCCACTTCCACAATAATTAAAGAACAAACCAAGTTGCTAGGAGCATTCCATCGTAGTTCTCTAAGGGCGCGTTTTTTTATCCACAACTCTGGAATGAGAATGGCCAGAATGTGAAATGCGCGCGTTTTTCTATTCCGCATTCCTCTTCCGGAACGGATGGAACGCCATTCCATCCATTCGGCAAATCGAAAATAGTCTCCCTATTTTCTTCCTCCTCGTTATTTACAGGGAAAATTGCTGTGATAACGGTTGCAATATCAGCCTCTTCTCTTCGTCTGCCGCCATATTTGTTACGCGGTGTTTACTCGTGCCAGGACCGCGCATCTCGACTGGCGTTTTTTTATCCAGACCATCCGTAGTAGTCCTAGCATTCCAGGGCCCGGTTGTTCGTAAGCCGATTAACATAATCCAGGGTTAGCGTAAACTTTGTTTCATGTTTTCCACTTTTTGGTGAAAGTTTCGTTTGCCGTTTTTTGTTTTTCAATATTGACTTCCTCCAATGTAAATTTTTGCCGAATATCAGCGTTGAACAGCATTTGGGAGTAGAGAAATAAACTCCTTGGTTAATTCTTAATCTGTGGTTAGCGTTAATCGGCTTTTGAACAACCGGACCCAGAATTGTGGATAAAAAAAACTCGCCCTAAGGTTAACCCATTTACTCCTAGGGGTTCCCCATTGACGAGTAAAATCGTCTTGCGTTAGACAGATACGAATTATGGCCGGTTTAGGCCGGTTAAAGGTTTTAAAGAGAATTACATTGCAAGAGAATTACATCTCCTGGTGGACGCCTGAAACACACGCCTTTTGGTTCATTTACACTTGCTCTTATAGAGTAATGATTTGGTTACATCTTGTATTCTATTGTTGTATTTTATAAAATAAACTGAATATTACGCCATTTGTGAACGAGTCCTTGATGCGTATGATCAAACAGACGCACAAATCACCTCATTATTGAAGATTTATTCCTTTATTGAATAGACGCAAAGCAATATGGAATCTATTCTACTTCTCAACATTGCGGTCGTGCGATATGCTAGAAATCTTATTTTTTAAAAGTCGATAATTAAGTAATAACTGTTTTGTAATTTTCCGTCATTTTCACGAAATCCCGTTGCAATGTGGAAGTAGGATATTTGAAGCTTGCACAGCATCCTGGGTGATATTGCAGCCTGCTCTTCAGCTCTTATAACCTGCCGATGGTCCACGTGCACCTTCTGGTCTGACAACCTAACTTCTCTATCCCTTCTCTTTTTTAACATTTTATCTTTGTTCATCAAGACTTCTGGTCTTTCATTCTTTACTTCTCAATTTGTTTCATACACTGATGCATTTCTTTGCGAAGTTTCCTTATTTCATTATGTTGAAGGAAATCTTTGGGGGAGGAAAGACTCCTCAACACCCCTGATGTTTAACTTCTTTATGTGGTGTTCTCGGGTCGATCTTACAGCTCTCGCTCAACTAGTCCTGCTTAACTCTCTATTTGTTAGGTATACAGCTTTTTATATGTTCCCAATCTGACTGGACAATCAAGTGCCAATCACACGTGAAAATTACGCCTGCAAGACGCACTACGCCTGCGAGTCAGCACATTAACAATATTTTTTCCACAACAAAGGAAGTCGTTCGTCTCGACGAGATCTTACAGGTTTGTCAACATCAGACTAGCACGAACGGGGTACGACAAGTTAAAAAAATTACAAGGAACGAGTGGCAATATCTAGAATTAATTAAACTACACAGCAAATTTACAGAGAAAATGGCCATTTATGATTATTACATAACAGAGTTAAACAGTAGACAAAAGGAAGAAAGGACGAGCGTAAGCGCCGCCTTTCCCATAAATTTATCTAGCACAAGCGTTCCAGGCAGAAATGGACAATAACTACAATTACATCTTACATTACGTAGCCTTACATTACACTTTTCTCAGTAAGATCGAGAATTTTTCTGCCTGCAGCAATACTTCGCGCGGCATTAAGCTGGCCGCCTCGCAAGCCTCGCGTCTTCGCTCGGCTTGCTCATTGGCAATTATGCAAATAAGTGGCGGAGTCTTCAGCAGATAAGCTCTATTTTTTTTCCTATTTTATACTTTTCTGTCTGCTCTTTTGGTGGAACAAATTATCCTCACTGCTTTTAGCCTTTAAAAATCTATATTTGTGAAAGAGCAATCGTTTTTTTTTTAATTAGATTAGGATGACGTGACCTTAGTGATTAAGTAACTTAAAACCCACAATAGGATACTATAAGTAATCATACCAGTGTTTACGACCTCCGAGTTTCGCAGTAAGAGTTTGACAAAACTGTATTACCTTTCTTTGCCCTCTCTGTTGCTGGAGTTCTTTTAAAAAGAAGCTATGCCACTATTTCGTGATCTCTCAAAGTGCAGGAATGGTCCACCCTTAATTCAATTAATTCAATGGGTGTCAGTAAAGAAGTGACTGGGTTTTGTGAACAACCTGATCGATTTCCAATGTACAAAGAGTGGAGGAAAGGAAAAAAAACCGTGTTTCTTTTTTTTGCAACAATTGATAAACGGTTGTTGACAGTTTTATTCTACGAAGACTAGCCTACGCTCCCAGTGGTTCGAAGTACATGAAGAGCATGCTGGACTGCTCAGATGCGCAGGCTAAACAAAGGCGAAAAGGTGTTGTCAGATGCGGTTTTACAGTCAGTGGCCACCTCTTCCTATTTATCTAGGAGGTATGGGGTGCCAAAACCCGATCGAAAAAATCTACTGTACACACATACATGTACAGTAAATCGTTGATAAAACGTACTTTAAATTCGTCGAGAATGATCGAGAGGGTAGCGGAAACACGTGATCTGTCAAAGCAGGGCGCTTATTAAAAGAATGTTCCACCCACATCATGATTTAAAGACTATTGGGACGAAGCCGACAAAGCGCTATTAATACTGCGTAGTTCATACCTTCAAAAACAAAGCACCCATTGAAAATCCCGGAGCAAAGGAGATAGGTAGGTTTTTAGTAAAGTGTAGCATTATGGTTTATTGCACGCTTTTTGTTTAGTGGCCTGCGAATACAGCCGCCTCTCATCGCTCACCGCGGTCCAAGCGGCGGTAAGCGATGAGAGGCGGCTGTGTTCGCAGGCTACACCTTAATGAAGTCGTTTAGACGGATAGTGCGTCTCGAGTATAAAAGCGAACAATGATTCGGGTTTTTGACCCATTTTGAGTCTCAACGAAGACTATAGCCTGCGAGCAGGCTCTCGGTGATTCGAGGTGCACGAAGGGCCTTTGTTGTCAGCTGAGGTTTCACGGTTAGTGGCCACGTCATCCTAATCTAATAACACAACGATTGTTCTTTCACAGATATAGATTTTTAAAGACTAAAACCAGTGAGGATAAAATTTGTTCTACCAAAACAGCAGACAGAAAAGTATAAAATAGAAAAAAAAATAGAGCTTATCAGCTGAATACTCCGCCACTTATTTGCATAATAATAACATCTATAATATTGTATTCTGGCTCGTTCTGAAAGTCGCTTATACCGTACTTATTCGGCTACAAGCCGAGCTCGGCTATAAGCCGAGACCCATTTTAGGTCTTGACAGGAACCCATGACCCGGAGCCTACAACTCTACTGTGTTTTCACAGACCGATTTATTTTTAGATTGAATTTCTCGCTAATGAGACTCCCACAGGAGCCCGATGACCAATTACAAGAAATTAAGCTGACGTCACCGGAACTGCCTTTGTTTTTTTCCGGAAAAGATAGTCTAAAAATAGATCGGTCTGTAAAAATGCCGTTACATAGGCCCAGTATGGGAGCTGTAGGCTCCGGGTCATGGGTTCCTGGTCTTGATGTGTATTATCGACTATGGAATTTTTGTAATTTAAAATACAAATTGACATTGACTGAAAAATATCAAATGAACACGAAAGATACGAAACAAACAAGTGACGTGATCGTGAGGTGACGAATATTATTAAACAATTACTCACCGCTCAAGCGGCGGTGAGCGATGAGAGGCGGCTGTATTCGCAGGCTACACCTCTCCTGTCTTCTGTACAAGAATAGAAAAAACAAATTCAGTTTTAAAACATGATTCTATTTGATGAAAAACTTGAATCTTCGTTCCGACTTCATTACAAAAAGCGACTTTCAGAACGAGCCAGAATACAATAGATGTTATTATTATGCAAATAAGTGGCGGAGTATTCAGCTGATAAGCTCTATTTTTTTTTCTATTTTATACTTTTCTGTCTGCTGTTTTGGTGGAACAAATTTTATCCTCACTGGTTTTAGTCTTTAAAAATCTATATCTGTGAAAGAACAATCGTTGTGTTATTAGATTAGGATGACGTGGCCACTAACTGTGAAACCTCAGCTGACAACAAAGGCCCTTCGTGCACCTCGAATCACCGAGAGCCTGCTCGCAGGCTATAGTCTTCGTTGAATAAAAGGGACAACTATTATCGAGAATTGTTGGAAAATACGAAACAGGATTTGTTTTCCTTTCTTCCAACCGTTTTATGTTGGAAGTCGATATCATGATTGTTCACACACCGTAGTGACCTCTTCACTGACACCCATTAAATTAATGGATCCGTGTACGTGTTGGAATTTGTCACCGCAATGGCTTGAGATTCATCCCACAAAAGTAACTTTGAATCCTTAGCATACTTAAGCAATGAAAAGAAAAACGAAAAGATACAATAAGTGTTGGCCGCCTTAAAAATAACTCTACGGCCCAAAAGGGAAAGGGTGCCAAAGCCCCGTTGCTCTTAGAGAGACCCA
>NC_090892.1:1586351-1596351 GCF_036669925.1 Montipora capricornis
TTTATTTTTGGTGACCCACTTTGAATCGTGAGCTGACGCGAGCAGCTTTTAGAATTGCGTGTGTGGCTTACGCGCGCGCGCTCAGCTGAAAACCCTTTCGAGCCTCCTTAAACTGAAGAGAAAGCACCTGAAGAAGTTGTGAATCCAGTGAATGCTTTCAATATGATGCAGCTCAACCAATTACCAATCACAGCTGATGACGTCAGAATAGAAAGACAAAGAGAACCAGTGCTGAGTCAAGTCTTTATGATGGCCATCCAGGCTTGGGTTAACAGCGATGACCCAGTTCTTGAGCCGTTCTATTCCCGCAGAAATTTTGGTCCTTCGTGGCTGTCTGATGTGGGGAATCAGAGTCATAGCGCCCACTAAACATCGACTGAAAGTTCTCGAAGAACTTCATCAAGGACATCTAGGGGTGGCGAAGATGAAGGCCCTAGCCTGAAGCTACATCTGGTGGCCAGGAATGGAAAAGGAAGTCGATGATACTGCAAGGTCTTGCTCAGGGTCCCAACTGGTACAGGGGAGGCTATTAAAATACCTGCATATCCCAGAGAATGGCCTTCCTCCCCCTGGCAGCGCATTCACATTGATTCTTCTGGCCCTTTTCTTTGCCATGTGTTCTTGATTGTCGTGGAAGCCTATTCAAGATGGTTGGAAAAAAAGCAGATTTAAACTATCTCCACAGCAAAGACCATCGAGAAGCTTCAAAATCTCTTTGCTAGACATGATGTCCCGGCCCAACTTGTGAGCGGCAATAGGCCACACTTTTTGGAGAATTTGAGCTTTTCCTCAAGAGAAATGCAATCAAGCATGCGACATCAGCACCTTATCACTCTACCACTAATGGTTTAGCTGAGCGCTGAGAGCTTCAAATCAGGCATGAAAAGTGAGCCAAAAGTGAAACCTCTGAATTGACAAGGTTCTTGTTAGCTTACAGAAATACACCGCATTAAACAACTTGTGAGCCGCCATCTTAGTTATTTTTAGGAAGACGAATATGCACTCGGCTGGTCCTGTTGAAACCAGATCTTCGCTTAAAGATCAACAACCTGCAGATAGAACAAACTGTTTCTACATTAGTCGGACAACCAGAAACTTCTTAATTGGTCAGGGAGTGATAGCACGCCTTTACATTGGTAGCACTAAGTCGGTATACCTGGAAGCGCGGTACATTGCCCTATGAAGTGGACGTTGGACCTAATTTGGTGTGGCTCCGACACACAGACCAGCTTAGGGGTGCAAGTATTCCTATGAAAAAAAGTTGCAATCCCACAACCAACTCCCCCAACAACACCCCTGTTTTCCAACCCTTGGCCCATCCAGTTCAACCTGAGAGCTACGAGGATCCTACTGAAGCCTCCGAACGAACACCTGTCTGCACCACACAGATGAAAATATCAACACCTAGCGCAGCAGCAACTGGCCGCGCTTCCAGCATCCCAGCCAGGTTGCCTACGCCTGTTCCTGAAAGACGATATGCACTACGTGTTCGGAAGCCTCTAGGTAGGCTGTATTTGTGAACTTTGAACTGACATTTGAAGCGTATTTGGGTAGCGGCCTGTGCATATTACGCACACGCCCTGTGTCCTCTTGTTCGTATGTTTGTCAGTTTTCTGAGACGTAACGGTCAGGATGGTTTTACACCCTCTACAGCTATGCAAATGACTTCAATTTGAGAATGAATTTTTGCGTGCCAAATTGAGTGACCTATGAGGCCATGTCTTAGATTGACATGGGATTACTATTTTTGGCCAACATTCGAACGACTTTGGGTGTACGCGGCAATTGATGTGACGTCATGCATGTGATGCGTATGTGTGGTCTATTTCTTCCATGGACCTTCCTAGGTTCGGTTAATTATGCAAATTACCAAATTTGGGATCGAAGATACCATACCTGTTGGGGCTGGGGTTCTTAGGGCGAACCTGGCTGACTAGGAGGCGCCCCTAACCCTTTTTTTCTTTATTTAAAGTCGGTAGTTCTTTCAGCTACGAGACTGGTATCAATGGAAGCCGAAGGTACGCCCTTTACCCCTCTCCCTCTGTCAGTGCTCATTTTACGGGTATTTAAAGCTATAGATGGTTTTCAATCGAGTGAGAAAATAGTCATTTTGGTGCACAAAACAATAGCAAACTTATGGCCCATGTTTTGCATTATAATAAAGTCAAACTCCAGACTTTTTTTGCTATTGTTCTGTGCACCAACATGGCCGCTGTGAAGTGAAGTGAAAACCATCTATAGCTACACGGATCTTAGGAAAGTCTAAACAGACGTTGGAGTCACGAGAGGATCGAACTCGGGACCTCTTTCTCCTGAAGATGAGCACTAACCAACTGAGCTACGCCTGCTCTAAGTCATGTTCTGCTCATTACTGGTGACGCTCGCTACTCGAAAGCACTGAAAGTTCTCGGGCCCATTTCTCGGGAAAAAATGGCGCTAGAAAGCATAAGAAGCATAAGAGGCTTAGTGGTAGAGCATCAGAAGTAGTAATAGGAAGGTCTTAGGTTCGACTCCTATAGCTGCAAAGGAGCACTCGGATTTTGCCCGAGTATCCCCGATATTGATATCGTACTTTATCGTACTTGACGATTCACTGAACGGAAAACCGACTCTTACAAGATCTGTGCGGCTTTCCGGATTACAGAAACAGCTTTGCATACAACATCAAGAAACTTATACGCGAAACTAAACAATACCAGCGAAATAAAACAAAGCACAGTACGAGCCTTACAAGGGTGATAACGAGATACTGTGACAAGGGCGACAAAAAACAAGCGAGGCTTAATTACGGACTAGAAAAACTATACAAGGGCAAATTAACCAAGAAAGGAGAAAACAAACGAACACTAATTACACAGAAAATGCTGGAATTCGTGGCTACAACCGAGTAACCATCGATAAATAATTCTCTTCATTTCATCTACCGGGGTTAACAGTTTCCATCTCAGTCATTCATTTCAATAGCGAGAATGCACCGTTTCGACAATTTGACCTGAACCCGAACCGCGAGTTTCCAATATCTCAGTGTTAGAGCACCCGAACAACAAGCTATTGCAAAACGATTGGGACACTGAATTGAAAATTTACCTCTTCTTCCCAAAACACCTCTTCGAATTTATAAGAAAAGTCACAACGCCCTTCCCCCCCCCTCCCCCATTTTCAATGTTAATACCCTTTAGTTTGAATGCCAACTTTCTCTTGGGGGGACGTAGGGTTTGAGGGATGCGTTGACTTGAATGACACGCATTGTAGACTTATGAACAGTGAGTGTCTCAACTCTTGTTGTAATCGGAAGGTCGTAGGATCGAATCCTTCAAAGGAGCACTCGGAGATTTTGCGAGTATCCCTGACTCACGTGCACCGCGGTTGACAATTTCCATCTCAGTCATTTATTTCAAGGTAAATAATATTCAGAAAATAACAAACCGATATCAACAAGGGTTTTAAATTAACTAAGTAATTTTTGATCGAGCGGTCAGTACAGACTTGGGTTGCTTCGATAACATATTTATCAATAACAGTTGTCAGCAATTCTGGTCTTGAAATGTTATTTGGAATTTTACTTATATTTTAAATGATTTGTCATAGGTTAATAATTTGTCCTGACAAACGCTTTAACGCTTAACCTAAAATCAATATATCTTGTAATGTTTAACCCGTTCGTGAGCATTGCGCCTTGCTGTTATAAAAGAATTTTTGTTTGTGATTTTTGTGTTGTTTTGAGGCCTAATTAAACAAAAAACTAGACCCTCCGTGAGGGTTCACTGGGTTGCCTGTGGTACGTGCACCGTTCCAGACAATTTTTTTCAAGTTGCGGGGTCATTAAGAAGTCATACCAGCAGAGGCCCTTTGGCTCACAGGTCCTCACACGTTCGTACGACGAAACAGATCTGTCCTTGCGTAATATGTAGCTCTAACAGTGCACGATATTGTTTTGGTATTGTCTATCATTGTAGTGCCATGGTAGAAGTCTTGGGTAAATAGATGAGAAGACATGTGGTTACTAGCAAAGTACTGAACCTAGAAAGATTGAAGAAAATAAATGGGAAGTGAGAAACATTGGCTTCTGGGCTGACATGTTGATAAACTTCTTTTCACTACAAGTTTAAGCGTGCCCTCTGAGAATCTGACAGCTTTGTAATACCGAAGTTCATTGAAGTTAAGCCCTGTTCAGCAGGGTTTGTGTTTGGATGGGAAACCAAAACAATATACCCCTCATAAAACAGAAGCATCGGACCGAAAATACTATTAACGTGAATATAGAATATTTAACAATTATTCCTCGAGCCCGAATGGGCTCTGAGTCAATAGCCCATGAGGCCGAAGGCCGAATGGGCTATTGACTCAGAGGCCATGAGGGCCTTATTTATTTGTGCAGCCTTATTTATTTGTGCAGCCAAAACTTACAATAACAAAATTGAACGTAGCAAAAATCTCCCAAAATGTTTGTCGCTGATCGTAACTGTTTTTAGTAAAATCCAACTAGTTGGTCAAAAAAATATCGAGACAAAACATCTTTCGCTAGTTAAAGCTAGACTTTAATTGTTGTTTTGGTTTTCAAAGCCGGCGCTTTTCGCTACTAGTGGGCTATAACAAATAGCCTACTAGTAGCTTAACCAATCAGAACGCAGCATTGATAGTAGACCACTAGTTGGATTTTACTAAAAACAGTTACGATCAGCGACAAACATTTTGGGAGATTTTTGCTACGTTCAATTTTGTTATTGTAAGTTTTGGCTGCACAAATAAATCGCAAAATCGAAAGTGACATCGCCGGAATTCAGCGGGCGCCGTGATTAAGTTACCGCGGCATGATTACTTGCCAAACAGTGAAGCATCTGTGTCAAATGATGGCAAGATACCGGGTTTTCGTAAGTTTCTTTTTCTTTTAAGTGTTATAAAGTTTAACAATAAATGAGCGAATTCAAAAGAAAGATCACAATCGCCCACCATTGTTTCTGCAAAGTCAAAAATTTACTCTCCAAGACGAGATTATTTATCACCAGGTAATTCCATCATTTTGGTAATAGCAGCTACTTTATTATTCACCGGCGTCACAATTTTTTGCTGATTTTGGGGCTCATTTTGTTGAAACTCAAGCACGCTTCCAACAGACCTGTTTATTTTCATGAAACCTTTCCTGCTTACAGAGCAATACTAAAAATTTCCTCCCGTATCACGTTTCAACCTTAAACTCGAAAATTCAATACACAAAATGATATTATAATTCACAAAGGTAGAAAATATCAGAGAATCCTTTTCCAGCGAAACATTTTATTGAAACAAAACTAAAACGCCATTCGCGTTGCAATGACTTTCCACGCCATTGCTGATTAACGAGAATAACAAACTCACCAGGCAGAATGTGTACTTATATTTAATTAAGTTAGCACAACAAAAAAACGCTAACCTCATTTTGACACGAAAATGCTTTACTATTGCCATAAAAACTATCCAGTTAGGCTCGCATATTATAAAACATGATGAATTCATAAAGGCCATCTTTTCCAGCGAACAATTTTTTGAAACAAACAACATATATTTGCTATTAGAGGCAAAAACCCCTTCCTATTTTCATTTCGTGCGTGAAGAGAAAAACTCAATCGTGTCAAATATGCGCAATATTACAACAAACTAAAATTTCAGGATCAAACCGTTTCCATGAAGAACCTTTACCTTGAATAATGAAGCACAAAATAGATGACAAGCTTTCTTTCAAATAATTCTTGGCTGTCACATTTCCAATTTTCTTTTTACCTGAAGACTGTGCAGAGTTGATCACAGATCCACTTAAGGTGTTCAATTCGTTCTCTGTCTTTGTTGAACCCATAAGATACTTTAGAATTTTCCATTTGGTTTCAGTGTTCTACATAACAGCACACTTGGTAAAATCATTCTTAGAAATGCAGCTCACTTTGATTTCGGCTCGACGGGCGACAGATTGTTGTCGAAGTCCATTACTCGTCGCTTTTAAGATTCCACCGCCTGTCTTGTTCAGTATCCAAATGACTTGCCATTATTGAGCTTCATAAGGGTATATTTTGTTCAAAGATCCGCTAAAACGCCATTCGCGTCACATGACTTTCGACGCCATTGCCGGTTAAGTTTATCATTCTACTGTGTCCACCAAACGCTGTGCTTGGTTTTATTAGTTGTGATAATACTATAGCGATGTTCCTCGTGACGTCATCTACTGTTATTAATATGCCATACTGGCAACCCAGTGAAAACACAAAGCTGAAAATCGATTACAGTGTATGTATGGGGGTGAGCAATGACAGGATCAACAATGGACAACAGAACTTAAAAATGCAAATGCTAACACCTGCAACAAGAGTAAACTAGGCAAAAGCCAGTACTGTTCTTTATTTTACCTTAGCACTTACCTTTCAAGGTTACTGCAAAAGGTGTTCAAACATTGGCAACCGAATCTTGTAAAGGTGCACATAAAACGCTGTGCTTGGTTTTATTAGTTGTGATAATACTATAGCGATGTTTCTCATGACGTCATCTACTGTTATTAATATGCCATACTGGCAACCCAGTGAAAACACAAAGCTGAAAATCGATTACAGTGTATGTATGGGGGTGAGCAATGACAGGATCAACAATGGACAACAGAACTTAAAAATGCAAATGCTAACACCTGCAACAAGAGTAAACT
Organism: Montipora capricornis; assembly: GCF_036669925.1. Classification (NCBI taxonomy): domain Eukaryota; kingdom Metazoa; phylum Cnidaria; class Anthozoa; order Scleractinia; family Acroporidae; genus Montipora; species Montipora capricornis. The sequence goes on from NC_090892.1 coordinate 1,593,016, forward strand.
AGGCAAAAGCCAGTAATGTTCTTTATTTTACCTTAGCACTTACCTTTCAAGGTTACTGCAAAAGGTGTTCAAACATTGGCAACCGAATCTTGTAAAGGTGCACATAAAACGCTGTGCTTGGTTTTATTAGTTGTGATAATACTATAGCGATGTTTCTCATGACGTCATCTACTGTTATTAATATGCCATACTGGCAACCCAGTGAAAACACAAAGCTGAAAATCGATTACAGTGTATGTATGGGGGTGAGCAATGACAGGATCAACAATGGACAACAGAACTTAAAAATGCAAATGCTAACACCTGCAACAAGAGTAAACTAGGCAAAAGCCAGTAATGTTCTTTATTTTACCTTAGCACTTACCTTTCAAGGTTACTGCAAAAGGTGTTCAAACATTGGCAACCGAATCTTGTAAAGGTGCACATAAAACGCTGTGCTTGGTTTTATTAGTTGTGATAATACTATAGCGATGTTTCTCGTGACGTCATCTACTGTTATTAATATGCCATACTGGCAACCCAGTAAAAACACAAAGCTAAAAATCGATTACAGTGTATATATGGGGGTCATCAATGACAGGATCAACAATGGACAGAACTTAAAAGTGCAAATGCTAACACCTGCAACAAGAGTAAACTAAGCAAAAGCCAGTAATGTTCTTTATTTTACCTTAGCACTTACCTTTCAAGGTTACTGCAAAAGGTGTTCAAACATTGGCAACCGAATCTTGTAAAGGTGCACATAAAACGCTGTGCTTGGTTTTATTAGTTGTGATAATACTATAGCGATGTTTCTCGTGACGTCATCTACTGTTATTAATATGCCAACCAGAACCTAATTGGCTGTTGAATCAATAATTTTTTTTGTTCCGTGGTTGGCAAATTTGAATATCAAAAGAAATGTGACGTCAGTGTTTGTAAACAAGAAATATTTCAATCATTGTAGCCTCATCGGCAGCCATGCATATATTGTTTTTTGAGAGATCTTTGTGCATTAGATTGGGTGCCGAGTAAATCAGCTAAACATGCGAAGACCGCGACTTTTGGATGACGCATATACAAAATCAATACTGAAAGTTAAATGAAAGGTAAACCTGCGTTTTGAAAGGAACAGTTTAATTTACCTGTCAGATGAAGAAAAACTGACGGTAATACACAGCCAATTAACTGCCATTAAACTGCTCTTTTAATTTAAAATCTCCTCCGAAGTTTTGCCTGCGTTTTGACTTTTTCCCGACCTTTTTCCCAGCCTTTTCCCCCGACTTTTTTCTCGACTTTTTTCGGAAGGCCACTGACCCCTACCTACCTGGGTGTTTTGAAAGCGAAGACCCCTAAGACCCTAAGATTCGAAACCAAAGAAAGTAACTCAAAACCCTCAATTTGGCTAACCCTAGGCCTACCTAGGCCAAGGGTTACTTTCTTCGTTTTCCAGTCTTAGGGACATAGGGGTCTTAGGGGTCTTTATAGGGGTAACCGAATACCAAGATTAACGATTGCTCGAGATTCAAAGTACGTTTGTTCTCGTTGATTGTCCAAATGTGCAATTGTTCACCCGATGATTGTATTGAATGTTAATACATATGCAAACAGCGTTGTTGAAAGTTCGTTCGCGTTAATGAATTTCATGGAAGTGCTAATGGCCGTATATTTGCAGTATAATTTCAACTGTTGACGTAAATGAATGTATATTTTGCGAAAATGAATAGCAAACGGTGTATTGTCCCTAAAAAAAGGTATATCACATGGGAACCAATTCTTCCAAGTTCCGAATCCCGAGCGGAACAAATTGGACCTTAGTAGATGATTTGAAAACTATTATTCCTAAAAATGTGTTCCTTTCTATCACATGGGAACAAATTGTTACGAGTTCCGAATTCCGAGCGGAACAATTTAGTTCTTTAGGTGCGATTTGGGAACTATTGTTCCTAAAAATGTGTTTCTTTTGATAACATGGGAACGTGTTTTTATAAAAATACGGACCCTTTTAACTTGCGCTATTGTTTTGACAGAGTCAATGTTGAAAGGATGGAATGACTTAAAAATGCAAAAATGGGTCATTTTCTTGTATTAAGAATGTGAACACCAGCTTCAAGAGCAAACTATAAAAATACGAACGCACACAACTCCTTTTGAAGTCGCGAAGGTTGAAAAGTTTGGCATCCGATTTGGGTAAGCGTATCTATAAAACGATGTATTCAACTGTTCTTCTTCATAGAACTGTTTATGCTTTTTCTTGTTTCTGTTCTGTGCATCGTAGGAGTCTCCATCGGCAACCCCTTTATAGTTTTTATAGACCAACCAATCGATTATATAGTTAAGTATGCGAGCAGCGTTTCAGTTGTTTCCACGAAGTGTCATAGGCATTTTCAAGGTCGTCAACCATTGCGACCGAACGATCGATTAAACTAGACATCACTTTTGAAAGGAACAGTTCCGTTATATGAGAATAAATGAAATTTATAGTTGTAAAGTAATAAGAAGCGGTATACTAGACCACCCAAACCCCGAGGTGGCGAAAACTCTGCTAAGGCTTTAGGTTGCACTTTCATGATTGAAAGCCAGAAAAACATCGGTACAAAGCAATGAGGCGACCAGTATTTTTCTATGAAAAAGCCTCTCCCATCTTTATTTTCGAAGTTACCCATGGCATGTTTTCTAGTGGCAGTTATGGGAAAATTTTGTTGAGGTTATTTGCTTTATTTGCTGAAAAAAAGCATGCATGATATAAATATCATAAATTCAGTTCTTAGACGTTTTGGGGCTAGTCTTTTTCTGATGGAACCATTTTTGTATGCAAAAGGGAAAGGGAATTGTTTCTTAGTGTTGACCATGGAAAGTTTTTGACCGAATTTTCAAAAGGAGAGCAATATTTATTACACATTGACTTGTGATTTCAGTCCGAGTAGGCTGTCATCTTCATGGAGCTGACCATTGGTCCATATTTCGTTAACCTCTCTGCAATTATAGAGTGTTTTCATGTGTTGGTGTTCCTAAAAAATAGAACGACGGCCATGTTGGTGTTCTCCAGGAATTGAGCTCAATTATCATGCAAACGTTTTCTTTTGCTTCGGTGGAAAAACAAGGTTACTGATCACATGAGTTAAAACACTCCATTAGTAGCGGGGAATTACCAAACGGATATATACAATTACATAGATAGATACATAAGATAGATAGATAGATCGTTTCCCCTGTTTCTTGGTTCCTCTCCAGTTAAAGCTTGAGAGAGAATGGTAACAAGAATATCAATAACTATCAAACTGAAAAGTACTGGGTAAGGCTCTCAATATCCGGTCAATATCCGGAATTTCCGGAAAATCCGCCAAAACAAAAAGA
>NC_090892.1:1601351-1612499 GCF_036669925.1 Montipora capricornis
TTTTGGCGCGTAAAATCGCAATCACTGGGCGGCGAACGGACCTGACTTAAATGGAACCCGTTTTTCACCCGATGGAAATTTCCTGTAAATGGAAAACGCCCAAAGTACATCAGTAAAGCTCTTCTTTGATCTTGAACTGACAAAGTTGTTTTTATGGCTTCTAATTCTAGCATGATTCATATTCCCCGGCTATTGACAGTTGACTCTGAAATGGCATTTTTTCCCTTTCAATTCGCTCGCTGAGGTTGTGCTTTAATAATGCTTGTTTTCTTTTAAAACTCATTCGGTTCAAGAGAAAATTATTGCCAAACTGGTGAATTGCAAAGCAAATTTCATTGGAAAAACCGATGTCGCACTCGTCGCTTCGTGATTCATGCGATATTGGTTTTTAGCGTAAAATTTACCATGGAAATCATTACTTAGGTAATGAATTTCTCTAATTTCTCTATATAAGAAAGCAAAGAGAATGATTTAATTATTAAAACAGCAACCGGAAACATTTTCACAAACCGTACAGGCAGTAAGAATAAATGACCAGTAAGCTCAGCTTTTAGGCTTGGCTAAATCAATATATTATTTATACATCCGTTAAATCCGCCTTTTCTGTTTTTTACTGGGTTGCCCTATGGCAAACCCAGTCGGAAAATAGGTAGATTTCCGTTTTTTTTTTTAGTATTTTTTTCCGTGTCGGTAAAAGTCTTGCCTGTCACTCCCCTGGTAAGTGGTGTCTTTGTGCATAGAGCCTTCTACGCGTATTTTCGTAGGATCGAGAGGGTAGTGGAACTGCGTAGATTTCTCTGGTGGACACTGTAGAATCATTAACTTAGCCTGCAATGGCGTCGAAAGTCATGTTACGCGAATGGCGTTTTAGTGGATCCTTAAACAAAATATACCCTTATGGAGCTCAACAATGGAAAGTCAGTTGGATAAACTAGGCAGGAATCTCAAAAGCGACGAGTAATGGACTTCGACAACAATCTATCGCTCGTCGAGACGAAATCAAAGTGAGTTGTATTTACCTGAAGTACATGGTAATTTGACACGATTGAGTTTCTTGTCTTCACGCACGCAATGAAATAGGAAGAGGTTTTCGCCTCCAAGAGCAAATATGTTGTTTGTTTCAATAAATTTTTCGCTGGAAAAGGATTCTGTGGTATTTTCTGCCTTTGTGAATTATAATATCATGTTGTGTATTGAATTTTCTAGCTTAAGGTTCAAATGTGATATGGGAGAAGTTTTTTAGTATTGCTCTGTAAAGCAGGAAGGGTTCACAGGCCTGTTGAAAGCGTGCTTGAGTTTCAACAAAATGAGCCCCAAAATCAGTGAAAAATTGTGACGCAGATGAATAATAAAGTAGCTGCTATTTCCAAAATGATGGAATTACCTGGTGATAAATAACGTCGTACGCGTCTTGGAGAGTAAATTTTGACTTTGCATAAGCAAGAGTTGGGCGATTGTGATCTTTGTTTTGACTTCGCTCATTTCATTGTCAAACTTATAACACTTGACAGAAAAAGAAACTTTCAAAAAGCCGGTATCTTGCCATCATTTGACACAGATACTTCACTGTTCGGCGAGTAAACATGCCGCGGTAACTTAATCACGGCGCCCGCTGAATTCCGGCATGTCACTTTCGATTTTGCGATTTATTTGATTTGAACGTAGCAAAAATCTCCCAAAATGTTTGTCGCTGATCGTAACTTTTTATATTCTATATTCACGGTTCAAAATTAATGTTGTTTTCATGTCGTAAATATTTTATTCTCGATCGACCGTTCCGGAAACTTCCTTCTGCTCTTTCTAAAAACTGTGTATCAATAGTTATTTGCTTTTGCATCAATATTTGTTTTGCATAAAGCAAGCTAACAAAATCTGTACTTTGCTGAGTTCGCATTTGTTAACGTTAATAGTATTTTCGGTCCGACGCTTCTGTTTTATGAGGGGTATATTGTTTTGGTTTCCCATCCAAACACAAACAAAGAATCCGAAAGGGCTTGACTTCAGTGAATTTTAGTATTACAAAGCATTCAGATGCTCAGAGAGCACACTTGTGGTGAAAAGAAGTTGTGAGGGAACTTGAAAATTATCGACATGTCAGCCCAGAAGCCAATGTTTCTCGCTTCTCTTTTATTTGTTATTCTTCGGAGACTGGAATGCTGTATTTCAATACCACACAATTCAGTGCCTTCTGATTTTCTGTAACACGTACTACAGGCAACACAGTATATGCTTCACGGAAGCATCTCGTTCCGTTTGCAATGTAGAAGTTTTATTGCAAGTGTAAGTACCATTTCCGTGAAATCCGGGATTTTCACAGGATATCTCATTTTTTAATCTAGTCAGTCATCACAAAACACGCACTGGACCTTCAAGTGTTTCAAACAAAAAAGCAAGTTTATGATGCATTTTTCATGGTATTTTTTTCTTATCATGTTTCATCATACCGCCTTAATTTTTTTTTCCCAAGTCATGTCACATCTCGAATCTTTTCGATCACGATGAATTTGAGATAGAATTCATCCACGATTAATATTGCCGTAATGAGTAGTTTTCACGTTACAAAATCGCTATCGGACGACACAAATAGCAGGTCTCTCACATAGCTCCTTTTGTTACGTTTTTGTTTGTCTCTGAAAGGTTGCTTTCAGGCCACCTATCTACTAGAACAACCTCACACCTTGGCCAATTTGATTTGTTAATTATTCTTTTGAGATACTGACTGAAGACATAAAAGTGCTGTGATCACGTCCCCCTTTTTTTTGTTGATGAGGCTGTTGAAGGAACTACATGGTGTGACTATTTGATCCTAGGAGGCCTAAATAAAAACAATTTCCTCCACAATCAACAGTGATTTCCAGTGATAATGCTGTTAATTGGACGTTCTAAAACGTGGAAGTCAGGCCACAAAACCACTTTTGTTTTAGTTTAATTTCTTTTATATCTTGATCACAGAAGAAAACGCTTTTCGCCAATACAATCGCTCTTCATTTTCTTTGACAATACTTTTGATAACGCGTTCTATCATGTTAGTGAAACGCTAAAACATACATAGGGACATATCGAGACCTGTAATTGACTGGCAACCAATGACCTCTTTCCTGCCGAACGAGATAAACTCACTGAAATTCACACAACTTCCTTTGGGCATCAATGTCTTACGACTTGAATGTTGTTTACGAACTATCGCTGCGAGCAAGTCCAAAAATACCGATGATCGTGTCATTTTAAGGAAAACTTAAGCCGCGTAACGTTGGGGGAAAAATATATATCACTGAGAAGATCTAATGTAAACGACCAATTGTGACGGTTCGTGATCCCCTGGGTCTCGCAAGATTGCGAGGAGGAAACAGGAGAAAACTAAAAGTAAAACAACGTACTTCACACCACTTCCCCCAAACCCGCAACACAGCATAAAAGAAGCGATAACAGGGTTTAAATAAAATATATATAACTAAGCAAAAATGACCTAAGGAACTTAAGAATATACAATTGCAGGATTTAAAACAAGGAAAACGAACTAACCCCAAAAGAGTTTAAAAAACGGTGTACGAAACCTTAATATACTTAACTAAATAAATAATTATCTATTTATTAACTTAACTTAAATGATAATACTAAATTTACTAATTGCTTTACTCTAATATTTACAGACAATAAGTTCAGTTCTTTTCTAGCAAACCCAGTTCAGTCCTTTATAAGCAAATCCAACCGACCAGTTCTCCAACAGACAAACATCAGTTTCCGCGTCGGCTTCTCAAATCTCAGCGCTCACTTTTCGTCTGGCCCTTAGTTCCTTCTAAGTTCTCGCGTCTCTCTCAATCTGACCGTTTCTTCTCTTTCCTTGCTGCCACTGACAAAGGGAGTTTTGTCGTTGATTCTCCGGCCGGCTCCTACTATTGACTCATAGCAGTGATACTTGCCTTTCCCAACTTCTTTCGACTGCTCTTGCTCTTTTCTCAACTGCAAACTTTCTGCTCCACCAACCAAAACGTATCTCAAGATTACAAGAATTTATACTATTACTGTACATTAATTAAGCTTACAACGTGAGACTTTTTTCCTACTAGAAATGATACAACAACACTAGTTCATTAACACCGTTATGAAATGCGAATAATTAACAGCAGTGAACTATGGAACTCGTGAAGAGAATGATAGAACTACACCCTCCGTGAGGGTACACTGGGTTGCCTGTGGTACGTGCAGCGTTCCTGGCAATTTTTTTCAAGTTGGGGGGTCATTAAGACCATTTATTATATGGCTCTGTCTCACGAGGACTGGAAACTACAAAATTCACGAATTTGATTGGCTAAAATTGATATTGACCGCGGTCTAGATTTTCCCATCTAGACCGGCATCTAGACGGGTAATATTTTGCAGTGAAAAGATGCAAACTAAAATGCAAAAATATTGAGTATTTTCTTCTACCAATATTTATTTATGGAAGTGCCAAACAGTATGATGACAAAAGAGAGGATGACGAGCAAACTTTGACAGAATTAAGTTCAGCTCATCGCCGCTCATCGCAAGCAAAATGTCAGTACAAACCAGTTACATTAAACGAATTAAATTGTTCTTGTTTGGCCATGTAATAAACATCTTATTAACCGAGCTAGGTCGGTCTGTATGGGAGAATCTTGACCTCGGTCGCTGGTACAGACCTCACTGCGTTCGGTCTGTACTGGCGACCTCGGTCAAGATTCTCCCATATAGACCTCCCGCTCGGTTAATAAGAACTAAGTAATGCCCACGGGCCGATTACGGGCTTGCAAAAACAAAGCATTTAATAAACTACTTACCGGTACTAACCGAGCTAGCTCGAGCCGTACTGGGGAATATTGGCCCTCGGTCGTTTTCGCACTGCCACGACCTCGGGCCAATATTTCCCAATACGGCCTTCGCGCTCGGTTAGTAAGAAGTTATTAAGGGGTCACCCAGAAGTCATACCAGCAGAGAGGCCATTTGGCTCACAGGTCCTCACACGTTCGTACGACGAAACAGATCCTTTTGTGAGGTTAAAAACCTGGCTACCGGCCTAATAATTAACTCTTTTTCCTACTTTTCCAACGGCGAGAAAACCGCGGTAAATCAGCCATCGCCAAAAAATGTTTTTCTTCTCAAAAAATATTTAAAGTTGGGGGAAAAAATACATCATTTTAAAGCTAAGAAAATAAGCTTTCCAACAGCATATAACTTATTTACAGACAACTGAAACATTTTATGAAAGCGAAAGTTGAACGAAAAAATTTAAGAAAAAATAACAGTAAAATATGTTTTCCAGACAAAATTTGGTCATTTTAGCGATGATTACGAATTTTTGGATGCAAAACTAACATTTTCTGCAATTTATCTGCTTTCTTGGACATAAATTCGACCGAAAACTGATGAGGCACGAATATTTTTAGAGTTTTAGGAATAATCGGATTAGCGATCAATGCGTAATGTGATAATGCGATAAAAGTGTCAAATTTGCGACCCGTTGCTAACGGCAACGGAAGCGATCGCATTACGAATAATTAACCTCTGTTTGCCAAAAACAACCCAAATAACTGATTTTTCGACGGAAAATTCATCCCAGAGGATAAAACTATTCACTGGACATGTAATAAAGGTAAATATGTTCGAGCGAAAGCGAAAACAAGCGAATATTTTGAGGCAAAACACAATTATGTGAGATCAAAGGAACATGTGGTGAAGACACGCAATTGCATCACTAAGAAACTAATCTCACCTTTTCAGCGATTTTAACGCTTGAAATTCCATCCAATCCACCTGGTCTAGGCTTTGAATTCACTATTATCGCTGCCGTACGAATCTTCAGTGTTCTACATAACAGCACACTTGGTAAAAGACGGCTCGACGGGCGACAGATTGTTGTCGAAGTCCATTACTCGTCGCTTTTAAGATTCCACCGCCTGTCTTGTTCAGTATCCAATTGACTTGCCATTATTGAGCTTCATAAGGGTGTATTTTGTTCAAAGATCCACTAAAACGCCATTCGCGTTACATGACTTTCGACGCCATTGCCGGTTAAGTTAATCCTTCTACTGTGTCCACCAGAGAAATTTCCCACTACCCTCTGGATCCTAAGAAAATACGCACAGACGGCTCTATGCACAAAAAATAAAAAAACTAAAACAAACAAACTAAACCAAGACCCCGACTGGGTTTGCCATACTGGCAACCCAGTAAAAAAAACAAACGGAGACTATACATAATTAATGTAAAGCGAGAAAAAGGAGATTTCGTGACACCAATACAGCCATGTAAGCCAGGATATTATTAACGTGATTGTTTTTAATTTTCACTATTTGGTACAAGACCTTTTGCTGTTCATTTACGCAAAATATACATTCATTTACGTCAACAGTTGAAATTATACGGCAAATATACGGCCATTAGCACTTCATTACTACCCTTCGCACCCCGCGGGCCAGCGCTAGACAACACCAACAACATAATCAGGTGCGTGACTCGTACATGGTGCCTTCGGACAGACAGCACCAGCGCTTTATTAACCAACATAGTCTTACCATATTGGCAATACGTGAACATCAGTGTGCAAATGCGAATATTGTTGACAATAATGAAGGGGTAGTTTCTAAAGAAACTGTGGTGCTGCGTCGGTGGGGAAGTAGTATACAAAAATTTGGTTTTATCAACGGAGTTGATAGTGTAAATTGGCCACCGTACAGAGATTCTAAAAGCTGACGTTTCGAGCGTTAGCCCTTCGTCAGAGCGAATAGAGGGATTATGGGTTACGTGTAGTTTTTATAGTAGAGTAGGAGCTACGCTATTGGTGGTAACATGGCAACGTGAAAAATAGGAATATATTAGTTAAATGAAAAGCGTTCGTTAATACCGTGAGGATTAAGGGTGCCGATTTGAAAGATGAATTTTAGTTCCAGATTCTTGCGGCTTTCCGTCGTACCTAGATGTAGGGAAAGGCCGCAGATAGCCATGTGTTTTTTGGAGTGGTTAGGCAGATTAAAATGGCGAGCGACTGGCTTGGATGCATCCTTGTCATTCTTCTCAACATCGCGAAGGTGTTCGCGGAATCGGTCACCTAGTCGTCTACCTGTCTCACCAATGTATAATTTATTGCATAACGTGCAGGTTATGCAATAAATGACATTTGCGGAGGTACATGTGAAACGATCGGTGATCTTAACAGATCGCTTAGGTCCCGATATCTTGCTAGTGTTAACAATGAAAAGACAAGTTTTTCATCGTGAGCGCGCGCATTTGAAAGTGCCGGGTTGCTCGTTAGTTTTGAGCGCGCTTCTAACTAAAAAGTTGCCTACGTTTTTGTCGCGTTTGAATGAAATAATTGGAGGTTGCGAAAAGATTCTACCAGTCTCGGGATCATTTTGGAGTAATTTAAAATTACTAAGAATGATGCTTTTGACTGCGTGATTATGAGGATGGAAAGTGAGGGTGAATGGAATTCTGTCATTCTTATCTTTTTGTGACGTTTGTAGTGATGACTGTCGATAAAATTGTTGGGCGCGATGATGGCCCGCTTTGACCACAGAGACAGGATAGCCACGTTTTTCGAAGAACTGGCACATCTCCTCTGATTTGCTGGAAAAATCGGAGTCATCACTACATAGGCGTCGAAGTCTAAGAAATTGAGAATAAGGGATGGAGTTCTTAACATGTGATGGATGTGACGATGAATACAACAAATAACTGTGTGAATCAGTAGGTTTGTAGTGCACACTAGTACATAGCACGTTGCCTCTAATAGAAACTTTGATATCTAGAAAAGCCAATGAAGTTTCCGAAATTTCCCAGGTATATTTAAGAGCCGGATGAAAAGAGTTGACGGAGGTTATAAATTGATCGAGTTCTTCTCTGCTGGATGAAATAGCGCCGATGCAGTCGTCGATGTAACGGCCGTAGAGTTCAGGTTTGGGCCGTTGTACTGATTAAAAAATTGGTGTTCAACATATCCTACAAAAAGATTGGCATAGCTAGGTCCCATTCTTGTGCCCATCGCTACACCATTAATTTGTTTGTAATAGTTGCCGGCGAATGAAAAACAATTAAGCGTTAAAACTAGTTCGGCAAGGCGGAGGAGCGTTTCCGAGCTAGGTTCTTTGACAATGCGTTGATCGAAAAAGTGTTTAAGTGCTTGAAGACCTTCGCTATTAGGAATGATGCAAAACTTGTCTTTTCATTGTTAACACTAGCAAGATATCGGGACCTAAGCGATCTGTTAAGATCACCGATCGTTTCACATGTACCTCCTCAAATGTCATTTATTGCATAACCTGCACGTTATGCAATAAATTATACATTGGTGAGACATACAGGTAGACGACTAGGTGACCGATTCCGCGAACACCTTCCGATGTTGAGAAGAATGACAAGGATGCATCTAAGCCAGTCGCTCGCCATTTTAATCTGCCTAACCACTCCAAAAAACACATGGCTATCTGCGGCCTTTCCCTAAATCTAGGTACGACGGAAAGCCGCAAGAATCTGGAACTAAAATTCATCTTTCAAATCGGCACCCTTAATCCTCACGGTATTAACGAACGCTTTTCATTTAAATATATCCTATTTTTCACGTTGCCATGTTTACCACCAATAGCGTAGCTCCTACTCTACTATAAAAACTACACGTAACCCATAATCCCTCTATTCGCTCTGACGAAGGGCTAACGCTCGAAACGTCAGCTTTTAGAATCTCTGTAACGGTGGCCAATTTACATTATCAACTCCGTTGATAAAACAAATTTTTGTATATTCATTAGTTAGCGTTTCTTTCATCAGTAAGTTCATGGATTCGTCATCTGTGTTCAGTGGCTCCATGAAGGAGACTCCAGTGTGCGCTGTGGTCTTTGCTTTGCTGAACATGTTAGAGTAATACGCTGACTTTGCTTTTCTTAGGTCGAAAGTTACCTCATTCCCGATTCGTTTGTATAGTCGTTTCCTCTGGGCATTTACTTCAGATCACAGCTTTAAACAGTTTGTATCTTCGGTTCATTTTATGCCGGATTTCACACGTTACCCATGGAGAAGAGAAGCTTGTAGCTTTTATTTCTTTTCATTGCGCGGGAAAGATTTAGGATGAGCATTATTGACCAAAGACTGCAATAGTTAAAAATGATTGCTGCCTCTACTTATTTCCCTCGATTTTTTGTCTCTATTTTTCGTTTTTGATCGCAACTGTGATTATGAAAGAATAAACTTTTTTAGCTTTGTCATTTCCAATACTTAGTAGGGTAAGGGGATCAATAATCACTACACTGCGCTTTGACGATCACGGTAAATTAAAAAAAAACTGTTGAGAAGAGTTGTTAGCTCAAACGTTTAAGTTTTTTCAAACTTCGCCCAACAAACAATTGTTGTCGCTCAAATCCGGTCTCAGGTTGAATCCGTTTTTACATAGGTTAAATTAATGATCCTCATTTTAGCTAGGTTGAATGTGCACTCTTCCAAGTTTAAAGCAGCTATCAACCCCCCACTAGAGGATTGAAAACACCGTTTCCTTTCACTAAAGCTCTGTGATCTCCATTTCAACACAAAGTCATCTTAATGTTTCGTATCATCTTATCGGTTTTGTGTATTAATACACCTTACCCATTCAGTCTCAACATTACAACGATAGTAAGGAAACAAAGAACGCACATATATACTAACTAAATACTAACCGGTACGCTCGAACTCGTCGTACCCTACAGACTCTACAACGGACGACCACCGTTCAAACCCGATTTACTCTTACGTAGTAAGTCAACTTAAATCCACAACCCAAAAACTTAATCCTATAACCTGACCCAAATTTTTCTAGGCTTAATTTAGGCTCCAAGCAAAGTTCTTCCAATCATCTGAGGGGCGTATTCAACCCTAGGTAAAATGTCTAGAGATCCCCACATATTTAACCTATTAAAAATGGATTCAACCTGAGAACGGATTTTGTACCGGTGTACAAAATTACCCAACCCACCAATTCTGTGTTTCCGGTTTGCACTCAGGCTTTTTTAATTAATTCGAGACATTTTGATTACTGGATTTATATTTGTCCTGTTCCATTATGAAACAGATGTAATTCAGATTGAAAAATGGAAGGTGCTGAAGTCCGAAAAGTGGTGTTTTCACAGTTTTATACAGTCATAACGATCCTTGTATCGGTAGTATGCAACACCCTTCTCATCTACATCGTGTGGAAAAGATCAGAAGCACGATCAATTAACAGCGTCATGTTTTTGTTAACATGGCCGTGGTCCGACTTACGGGTGACGGCGTTCATAATGCCTTGGGCCATTGCTCAGTTTTATAGCGAAGGTACGTGGCCGATTACTGGAATGCCTTGGAGAAATTACATGCATGGGAGTTTCCCTACCTTGGTTATATCAATCTTGCGGCATCTATTCTTTGTCTGATCATCATGGGCAATTGATCGTTACTTTCGCAGTGTCTCCGACCTTTGAATCGCCACAACCTTTGGTTCAGTAATTGCAAAGTCATCACCCCTCTGATCTTGTTGTTATGGGCACTGGTTTTGGTGTCCATCACATGTGTCTTCTTTGATCTGTTGTTGCTGACAAAAATTGCCTATATAACTTTGAAGTGTTCTGAGAGAGATCTTGGAGGAACCTTGCGTCAGTTTTTTTTTCTTTTATCTTCACCATCATTTACTTTTATTCCGTTGGTCATCATGTTCCGTCCTGTATGACAAAGGGCTTACAAAGTTTGGTTTCACCAAGAGCCTGGTTGTCTCCTTTCTATAAATAAAAAACGTCAGGAATTTACCAATAAAAGAGTCGTTCCGATGCTTATCGGTTAATCGTTGTCACACTTCGCTGCTTGTTGGCTCCCTTCGCAGGTTTTCAACCTAATCTAACTCATTCCTTGGATTGTCGAAAACGCAAATCGGAACGTCATGTCTTTGGTCTATACTGGTGTTCCCAACGCAACCAGCGCTATCAACCCATGGCTGTTAACCTTGGAATGAGCAGCATCATGAACTCGGCCTTGAAAAGTATGGTGAGAGCAAAAATCTTAGGAAAAAACCAGAAAGTCATAGTACAATAGAACCACAAGGCAGACAAGGAATACCACTATCACCAATAAGACATGAGCAAACGGCTTTGTGACTTTAGATCACTGTGTCTCCCGTCACTCGGCGAACAAACA
>NC_090892.1:1612599-1627599 GCF_036669925.1 Montipora capricornis
TATTATTAAGTTATGTATCTGTATGTGTTACTGTTCGTTTAGCTGTAAATGTAATGTCTCGAAGCTATGAGCTCTTGCAGTTATTCTGAAACTCGAGAGGAAATAACGTTTATGCATGTAGGGAAGTCTAACAATTTGTGGTGTGATTACAAATTACGGACTTTTTTAAAACCCCAGTGTTGGTCCGGTTCTCAAGGCTGATGAAGTGAGCTGGATGTACTGTTGCAAATGTAATTGTGAAATATTGTGTGCTAGATAGACACCTCTTATTTGTTAATCCTGGTTTTCACTAAAGGAAACAAGCATACTATTACTTGCGTTGCTAGTGGAAATGAGAGTTAAGATGGACCACTCTCTCATTAAGTGCTCGGCGGGTGCTAGCCTAGCCCAAATCCACTTCCTTATTTAGAGATTGCTTTACATTTGCTGTTCCAAGCCCTCTTGGACGTAAAAACGCTCAGCGATATTATATGCAGAGTCGCAATCAGTGAACTACGTCTTTTTTTTTGCCACTAACGCAATTCTTGATCGCGGTGTTGATGACTTTGTGAATGTGGAAACTCGTTGACAGTCTTTCTTTGTCGTACTTCGTCCAACTCCTTCGTTAGATCGAATCCTTCAATACTAGAAGTTTGTCTTGGCTTGTAGGCCTTTGACATGTAAAAAGAACTCAGGTCAAAACAAGCTTAAAAGTTGTGTCTTGTTTCCACGCGCAAAGCTCTCTGTTCAGAGAAGGCGCCTAGATATGTGTAAGATCGAATTTGGGCTTTATGGGGCGTAAGCTCCAATGCGAGTGACTCACCCCGTTGTACAGAAAATCAAGTTGGTAATACGGTCCTGCAACTTGATCTGATTAGATGCACACCCAATTTTGACATCCAACACAAAGTGTCCCTTTAAGTGTAAGCGTTTCTTACCTATTTCCAACAACAAGGTAAGGGTTTAAGGTTAGCGTTATTTTTACCTTAAAGTAAATGCAACTGTAATCCTTTCTTGAGGAGCAGCATTTGGAGACACTCTGTGACGCTTATTGTCTTTATTTTCTTGGTTCAGTTGATGGCAGTCTTGGTTTTGATGTTACGTCACTTTTCACTAGCATACTACGCCAACTAGCCCTAGACTGCAAAAGGACTGCCATAAACAAATCCTCATTTCAACCACCACTACCCACAGATGACTTAATGAACTTACTACACACCTGTGTTCAACGTCAACTTACTTTCAATACAACGGAAAACACTACAAACTACTACAAGGAGCAGCTATGGGCTCACCCGTTTCTGTTGTTGTGGTTGAAATAGTCACCCAAACATCGAGGAACAGGCCCTAACAACATACCAACAAACATTACCGTTATGGCTACGTTGAGACGATATTATCAGGGCAGCTGTGCACAAAGACCGAATTGAAGAATTCCACAAAAACCTTAACAAACAAAACGCTGACATCCAGTTCACCAAAGAGATCGGAGAAAACGGTAAAATACCTTTCCTAGACTGCTTGGTGACGGGTAACAAAATCTGCTTGCGTACTACTGTTTATAGAGAAAATCTACATGCATACAGACTATTGGAACAAACCAGTCTCACAATCAAACGACACGCAAAGCGGCGGACTGCTATACGAGTCTTGACGAGACGAGCACAAATATTTTGTGACTCAAACGACAGTTCAGCTAACTTCTAAACCAAGTACTCAAACAACGTTTTAGGAAGAACAACTGTAGCACAGATTTCGTCGTCAAACACAACCACATACACCAAGCCATAGTTAATAGAGGGGACTGGTTTGAAAGCTCGGCAAACATCAAAGGAGCAAACAAAGATGCCAAGATTTAGGTTGGAAAGTCCACGACCTTGCACAATCTGAGTTTTGTGCTCGGCCAAGGCCAAAAAAAATAACAAAAACCTACAATAAAGAAATTTGTCGGGTTTCATAACTATTCCCCTCTATTAACTATGACCAAACATAACGGCAACAGTCCTACAACAGCGACAATACCGTACCGTGAGGAGGGACTTCTGAAACAATCGCAAGCATACTACAACTAAACGGCGATACGCCTTTGCCCATTGACCTATAACAACTTTACGACGCTTACTTATGTCAAAGAAAACGACGACCCCAAGGACAGACAGGGAGCAGTATGCAAGATCAGATGCTGTGATTACCAGGTTACTTACATTGGTGAAAACTGCAGGAACCTAAACACTCGACTTACAGAACACAAAGTAGCAACTACGAATGGTGATCGTCAATGCGCGCTTACAAACAATTACTTTACAGAACACCTTAATTATTCATAACTTTTTCCTCTCAGCTTACGAACCTCATGCGACCTTCACTTACAAACCGGTTCGTAATGCACCAAGCACCACTCACCATCCTCACAACCAATCACATTACCTTTCTCACATCAATCTCACCAGAGACCAGAGCATCACTACATTAGTTTGTATTTCCAACCGTCACTTGACTCTGAAGATGAATGCCACTCAGGTTGTCGAAATGTCAGTCACTACCAACAGTCACTTCGCAGGACTACTTTCACCCAGAGGATTAAAGTCCATCGGGGTAGTAACCGTCCGACCTGTGTTCAAACCATTTTCTATTTTAAGGAATTAATTGTTAAACATTACTGAACAATAGCTGTATTCGATTCCTTTCCATTTACATCAGGAAACACTGTTTATTTCCATTCAATTTTATGCAATTCAATTTCGTTATAACAACGAAAGCTCCTCAAATATTTCTGCTTCTATGAGAAGTAGTAGACGCAAATTAGCAGACATATCCATAGTCATTATTTTCCTGCCTTTATTACAAACTAATAAATTCTTGTCGGACGAAAGAAGTCAATGCTATTATTAAGACTTTGATTTTCATAAGCTTGAACGAAAAAGTACGAAATCAAAGCCTAAAACATTCACCGTCCTTGAACGGGATTTGAAACCGTGGCCTTTGTGCATGATAACGGAAAAGATCAGTTTTAAATCTTTAAGCTCGATCTTCAATGCTTATATACTTCTTTCGGCATTCGTTCAAATACATGTCTTTCCTGTATAATCCAACGAGTTTATTACGAACTCACAAAACAACCAATGCAACTTCCAATTGGTCTGATAGTTCCATGATTTGATAGGCCGCCATAGCACCGCTTGCTAACGGAACAGAGGGGTTTTAAATCCCGTTGAGGCCTGAAATTTTCAGGCTTTGTGTTCGTTACTACTACAGTAACCGTTCATGACTTCGATGGTCTTCAGTTATGGGTGCAGTGCTGGCGTAGTGGTGCAAGCACTCTCCTCCCAACAGTGTGACCCGGTTTCGATTCCCAGACTCGGCGTCATGGGGTGGTTGAGTTTGTTTGTTCTCTACTCTGCTCCGAGAGCTTTTTCTTCGAGTACTCCGCTTTTCCCCCTCTTTTCAAAAGCCAACATTTCATTTGGTTTCCATTAATTTGTTGATTTCAGTTTACAGTGTTCCCAATTAGTGTTCCAGCGCTAGAAGACTAGTTTCCTTCTGGCTGAGGTCTCTTTCCTTTTGTGTTCGCTGGGCTGACGAGTGCGGGAAAAAAGACCTCTGCCATCGGTCGAAACTCAGTTTGATCCAACCATCGTTCACAACCGTCGACGGCAATCTTCAAACCACATGCCCGATGATATATTTGCTGATTGTGATTTGAGCCCGCTGTGTCCCGCGCATTTCTTTACAGTAATTTCGCTGTGGCTAAGTGAGCTCACACAACACTAACTATGACGTGAGGATTCAGTCGCTAAGTAACCACCGCGAATGCTCAACTCAGTAGGTTTCGCCCCATGGCAGAGGTCTCCTTTCCCGTACTCGTCCGCCCAGCGAGCGCAAAAGAAAAGAGACCTCTTCTAGCAGGAAAGAAGACTGGTTCCTTTCCTATACAGTTCTTTACAGTTCAATGTGTTTCAGGTATGGTCCCGTCATGATAATGATACCTTACAAAATTTACAATTTTGTTTCGCGCTTTTTTTTGCCTCTCACTAGCAAGTTTTTAAGAGCCCTCCGAAATTCCGAGATCTTAAAGCAATAAATTATGGGGTTAACAAACGAATTGCTGTAATGCAAAAACTTTGCCAAATAAATAACTTGATGGGGAAATCCGTCAAACATAGACGCTTTGAAGTTGATCAAGATATTCATGATATGAAAAGGGGCCCAAGTTAACAAAAAGATAACTGTTACCAATGCAATAGCGTTCGCTAAATTACGTTCTTTATGGCCGAGATCCCTGTCTTGATGTCTTGTCCACAGTTTGACTTTTAACCATAGTGCGGCGTAAGCACCAACCATAACCATAAGGGATGCGAATGATAATAGTGCCAAACTATACGCAAAGATAGAACGATGAATTACTTCGAGAATCGTGAGCATCCACATTCCTGACAAAGCGCCTGCAAAAAGCCACACCCCAGCTAAAATTAGACAATAAGCTGCCCGTGATAAGCTGCGATATCGCAAAGGGAAATAAATGGCGTATACCCTCTCCATTGAAATAACAGTCAGTGTAAATACCGACGCCATCCCGGAGAACACATCAAATGCAATATGCACTGCCTGAAATGATTTCACTTCAGCGTTTTGGGAATCATAATTAGTAACGAAAGACGTATTGTAGATGAGGTGAATATACATGGGCAAAGCAATTGTTCCCACCATTAGGTCCGCTATCGCCAGATTCACTAAGAAGAAATTTCCAAATCTCCTTAGCAGACGAGACCTTGTAAATGCTAATATGGCTGCCACATTATTGAGAATGATGGCCACTGCTACCGTTGCGTATGTTACGCACCAAGTGATCACTTTTTGGTCCACTTTGCGAAAAGTAGAATTTGTTAAAACTAATGAATTGTTCATCCCTCTTTGCTTGAAACAAGCTTCCTGAAAGCAAAATACAATAATAAGAATAAAAATAATGTTTTGAGAACCTGATTATTATTATTATTATTAGTGAGATTTATTCTGACTTGTCTCTCTGTTTTGAGAAGTTGCCCGATGACGGTCTGCTGACACAGGCAACAAATGAAGTAAAATAAAAGAAAAACTTCCTTTGATTTTTGTAACGTGACATGCCCGATGTTTACTGTTCGACTTAATTAAACTCGATGCTAAATATCAATATTTTATGGTTTCAGTGTTTTACTAAAAACGTATTTGTACAGGCCATATTTATATTAAGCCCGTAATTTCTTTTGGGAGATCCCGAGTCACATATCTTCGCTTTCCTTTGTAGCCTCTGAATTTAAAGTTTCAAGTCCTCAACTACTGATTCCTTAACTTTTGACAGCATTTTGTCGGTTTTATTCCCCGTAGTTCTTGTATATTTTTCTGGATGTCGTATTTTTGAAATAAAGTAAAATTAAAGGAAATAGAATTATATCGCCGGGAAAACCGAACTTTTAACTATAAGTCTCGGTTAAACTGCTTTTCTCTTTAAGTCCATCGATGCTTCGTTGCTTCAGTCCTGAAATAAAATCGATCTTGATCATCATACGCCATCTTTCCCATCAATTCCTCTTTCCCTAAAACTACTTACTTTTAAATAATATTCTTAGCCTCTGTCAGCGACTGATAAGCATATATTTGCATTCTAAAAGTTAACCGAGGACCAATTATACTAGCTTGAAAAACGCAATTTAGTGGTCGAAACGAGCCTCCGGTACACTTTCATTTAATTTATTACCTTTTTTCTTGCCCTTTGTTGTCGGCACAACATATGCTTCGGTGTCCTCACCGCGAAACAACAAAGTCGGATTTACCAGACCCAGTGAATGTTTCTGAATTTTATTTAATTATGTATTTATTTTACGTAAAAGATTATAACTTGTGGAGAGTCAATAATTTTGATTGGAGTTCGCTTCAATGCTGCATTTAACCACAGGTCCACATCATGTGTTTATCACAACTAACAGGCATAAGTTTCCATTTGTTATAAACAATGAAAATGGAAGAAAACTGTGGTGCATAAAATATAGTTGAATGATAAACTTTAATTTAATAGATCAGTATCTGAGATCATCAGTCCAAGATGGTTTTCATAGCAAAACACAACTGGCAATTTAAAGAAAGGCTTAATTCTTTTTCGGGTCGATTTTCGCACAAGAAATCAGTTAATAGCTTCTGCATTACGCTTCCGCTCTTTAAAGTTTTATTGCATTCACAGTACCAGTAAACCAGTAAACGTTTACTCGCTTTGCGAACAATATCACTCTCAGTATCAATTGAATATTCTATTTTTGAACGTTATCGCAACCGTTGACCTCTCCTATCTACTGATTGAGGTACGGCTCAGCCAAACATCCCGGCCTGATTTACGCGCACACTTAACAATTATTCCATAAGCGCGCGTTGGAAATGAGATGGTAAATAGCCAACGAGGCGCGTAGCGCCGAGTTGGCTATAACCAGTCTCATATCCAGCAAGTGCGAATCTCATAATTGTTTTATTAAATTCCTTAAACTGCAAAACGAAATACGAGCAAAAAAAGAGAGAAAATCCGAGCGAAATCGAAACAACTTGCGATGCGATGTTGTGTAATACCTTGTGGTCAGACAGACGTAGGCTCATCACAAAAACATTTTTTGCCTTTTCGCGTACTTCTTAACGTCTGAATTGATCCAAAGTTTCTACAAAAAAAGTTTTTTTCATTTTTTGCTTTATTCAGAGAGAAATTTCGCTTTTCGGCAAAAACGTTTTTAACTTAGAAATCATTTACCATATAAGGTCAAACTAAGGTATACGATCTGATAACCGAGATTGAGTGAACCAATCAGAGCACGCGAAATGCATTATCCGACGTTGAGAATTTAGTGATTTTTATTATCCTCCGTGCACATTTTACCTCAGTTTGCTTTAGGATCATCGACAGAGAAAGTATCGGATAATCCTCTCTATATATATCACACACTGGGATAGATTGAGCAATAATGTTATTTCGAAATTTATTTACGACTGAGACAAATGCAGAAGGATTGACGTGACCTTATTTTATGAGCAAAAATAAAAAATAAAGAAAACGGTCAAAATTCCGAATGAAGACACTTACAAGAAACGAAACGGAATTGCAGTAAGGTGCTACCTTTTACGTAGTTGATAAACCTTAAATAATTTAGTGATTTTTTTTAACGAAGGGTTTCATGCAAATTATTGCCCCAGAACAATAAGAAATCACGCATAGCATTTTAAGACTCGCAAATTGTCGACCTCCCAGTATTGTGAAAAGGATGGAGTGTTACATGATTAATGAGCATAAGGACAGTAGCTTGCTTCTAGTTTGTCCTTTGGTTCAAGGAAAAGAAAACCTCTCTCCGTAGATTAACTTAAGCTAGCGCGAACAATTGCAGGTTGGTTTGCCGAGCGTAGTTCACTGATATGTTCTAACGAAAATGCTTGAGAACTCTGAGGCGAAACACAAAGTCTAACGGCACTTTTTGCACAGCTTAAAATTCAACTGGATCTAGTTTTATCGGATATAAAGAGAGGCTTCGTGGTATCAAACATATAATAAAAGAAAACATGAAAATGGGATAAGCTATAACACCCGGAAATACAAAGAAAAGAGAAAAAATTGCTCGATTTCTCGTGTTTATTCTTTCAGTTAATTCGTCTCACGTCCATTCAAGCAGAGATACTATACATGTGCTTCTCGTTTTGGAGAACAAGATTTAGAAATTCAAATTAACTTCAAATAAATCTGAGACAAGTGTGAAATGTAGATTAGGGTTCCTCATGCTGTGAACAAAATAATGTCATTTTTAGGTTGTTAGCAAAGGTAGTAGATGAACTAAGATTTTGTTATTGGAATATTTCTGAAATACGTCTTTTTATTATCCGGAGCAAGATCTGCTATACTGTTTGTGAGTATCATGCTTTGTCTTTCTCAGGTCAACGGCTGGATGTTGAATTATTCCCACAACAGAGTTGCTCACACTTTTTCACTGAAAACTATGCCCTTTTAAAAACGAAAAGGGTAACAGGTAAAGGTAAAAAAAAAACGAAACACAAAGAAATACAAACCGCACCGGCTGCCCCGGCTCCTGAGTTTGCTTGCGAAGGCAAAGGTTCAATTCACCATATATTTACAATCTGGCTGGAAACAAAAAAGGCCACCAATCCGCTACAAGAGCGAGTTGTCATGCATATGTTGCAACAGCTGAGTGATTTCACGTGGTAAGACGGTCGACTGAATTACTCTTAGTCGTCAGTGGCAGCTGCCTCAAATATTTATTTATTGCCTACAACAGCAGGGGATTATGGGTATGTGAATAAGGCATTGTCTTCTTTGCTGTTGGTTTTATTTAGAAACCGTTTAAATTTAATTTTCCTTACTTTCATCAGGCAACACTTTAATTGAAAATTGATAATTGCATTTATATACTATATTGACCGCATAACTTTATAATTCCCTGTGAAGTTGTGGTGAATGCAGTCGCCCAAAACGTCCTGCGTAGTTTCGTGGAGTCGGAGTGATGCATCACGATTATTCCCACAAACGAGAATTCACGTATTATGTACAATGAATGACTACATCAATTAAAGGTATTTTCAGTACGGTAACCTTATCTATTCGTCCGGTGAAAGCCAACACTTTTCGTCTTGTTGGCAGGTGGCTTGAAAACATGGGTCCAACAAAGGTATACGACGACAAAAACACCGTTATAAAATGGATAGAATTATTCAGTAAATATGGACGATCGCCTTATTCTCTAGACGATGGCAAATTAAATTTGCGATGCTAATGGAAACTAGTATTTTTCTTCAAGCTGTGACGATGCCTTCTGAGTTAACTGGCTGAGTTTTGAAAAGTTATATCTCGAGATGAATTGTATGTCGCGTTGTACGAGGTCGGAAAAAGTAATTACGCCTCCTTTGAAATTAAAGCCGAGCAATACCTTGGACGAAAAAAAAAACTACCACGAGTGGCGTATAACTTTATTCGTGTGTAATCAGGAAATGTTTTTTTTTTGAAAGGTACTCAAGTTATGCCGAATTGAGACGTGCTCCCTTCTAGTATTGTTAATTACAGTAAGAGATGCGAAATTAATTTTGTAAGTCTCACTCGCTGATTAATTGTCACTCTAATTCTGACAGTTTTTCGTCATCCGAGAATTCTTACGATCTTTTAATGAAAGCTTCGCTTAAAATTCTCTTTCGTTCCTAATTATAAAAGAAAAATCGGTAAAAAGGACACGTTTCATGAAGTAAGTGAAAAATTATAGAGTAACTGCGGCAAACCTTGAATTAAGGTGCCACCAACAAGAAAAATTACAATTATTACTATTTAAGCAATAGAGGACATTTTCCGTGTTTCCATAGCCTCATCTAAACACGAAGGGGAATTGGGAGAATTCGAGACAGTTATGCAAATCCGAGACGCAGTCGAGGCAAAATGCGCAGCAATCACCTGTACAGTGTTAACGACAACGGCTCTTTAGGCTGAACTGGGCGCGCAAGCCTTCTTTTGGCACCTTCTAAAGCAAACCTTACTCAGAGGGATGGAGAACACGACAAGCCTCGATACCAGCCATTGCGTAACTCCACTTAATAGCATAAACGGGAGATACTATAGAAGATACACCGGTGTTATTCTCAGACGAACGTTCAGCTAATTCAGAAATTAACAATGCTCTATACATAGTTAATGCATAAAGGTTTTCCTGAAATAACGAAAACACCAATCTTCGACAAAGCCAACTTGCGCCACCGCAACCAGCCAGATTTGTACTTCAGCTCCGTGGACGGAGGCTTAGCATCCAATTGCAGATCAATGAGGCCT
Organism: Montipora capricornis; assembly: GCF_036669925.1. NCBI lineage: Eukaryota > Metazoa > Cnidaria > Anthozoa > Scleractinia > Acroporidae > Montipora > Montipora capricornis. Next base: position 1,622,402 of record NC_090892.1, read on the forward strand.
GGAATCATGTCACTCAACGAAGAATCAATCAATTCGGTCGCTTAAAGCAAAATCCCGGTGACCAAAAATACCGATACAGGCACAAACCACGACGAGACCAAACAAACTCGAAGCAAATTCAGGCTAAAAATATCACAATTCAGGCTCAAAATATGCCAATTCAGGCAAAGCCGACATTCTGAATTTTGGGCAACTGCGAAAAACAGACGGGTGGGACTTATAGATGTCCATCTGACCTCGGCCTTCCAAAATGAGATCATGTATGGCGGGAAGCATAAAAACCTCCCACATAAAAGAGGCCAAAAGTAGGCCGACGTCATCAAAGTCTCACGACCGGAACAATCCGTGAGACCTCGAACGGCGTTCACGACGAGACCCAACGGAGGGCAAACCCAATTATTCTCTCCACTCCAATCCTGGACCAAGGAATCAACACCGGTGCAACCGGGAGAAGCAAACTTGGATTTGAAACGCGGAAGCTGAGCGTTATTATAGGAGGCAAAACGGTCGATCGCGTGGAGACCCCATTTGGCTTCAAGCAGTCGAAACACGGTAGGATTAACCCGCCAATGATCGGGCTTAAGAGATCGGCTCTCTCGCTGGGCCCTCATTAACAAGGAGACCGGAAGATTCAAGATCCTTTCCCTTAGTAAAAAGCTGCTGCGACAGCGGATGTCCTACCGGGGTGACTACCAAGACCGTCGTCGAGATAGACAAAAAGAGTTATGCCCCATATATCGCCAGCGATTAATACTGGGCGCAACAATTTGGTGAAACAAAAACACGCGCTGCTGAGACCGAAGGATAAAACCGCGAAAGTGAAATATCTAAGTCCGCCGCTAAAGGGCCAAGCAAACCCTAGATACTTCTGGTGTTCTGGAAAAATATCAACATGGTGGTATCCAGATTTGAGGTCCCAGGTAAAGAACCAATGCCCTTCCTGAAGAACCTGCGAGAGCGAGCGAAGGTTCTCGTGCTTAAACTGAAAACAAACGAGATGGCAATAAAACGTGCCTAAGATCCAAGCGAAGCTTCTTGCCTTCCGCAACCGTCAAAGGGTTAACGCAAAAAGGAGGCTCACTTTGCTCCACGTTAGAGCCATTGCCAAAAGCTCAGAAAAAGCATGAACAACAAAATCGGGATGCCAAAGAGCCGATGAATTATTGCTTAAAAACACTGCACGGGGCTGGATAACTGGCAAAAGGAAGTCGATAGCCATAGAAAATGGTATCGAGAGTAAGCTGAGCCCAAAAACTAACGGAGGAATTTAAACAGCCTTTAACTCCTGAACAAACATGGCCAGAACAAAACTCATCCGAAAAACCGTTGGAACGCAAATCACACACGACTGAAGAATAAAAGTCCTCATCAGGCACGGGGCGGGTTGGTCTTTGAAGAATCGTACGACTTTAAGCAAAAAGCATTCAAGTGGCCGAACTCCCCGCACTATAGGAAATCAAAACAAAAAATATTATATAATCAACCTGATAGCTGGCTAGGGTGAAACAAAATAAAACAAAAACGAAACGGTGGGTAGTAGGCATACACAGACCCGAAGTATGAATACGAATGAACAAGACACTTATATAACCTTCAGTGATGAAATGATATATGAAATGGATCATATCTAAACTGCGGATATGAAATCAAGTGAAGCTATGATCCTCGCAGTTATGAACGCAATTTTTCCAATTGCGTAAAGAAGCCTGAAAAACTCAGGACTTCAATTGCAAAAATTGTGTTCATAACTGCGAGGATCATAGCTTCACTTGACTTCATTTCCGTAGTTCATATGTGATCCATTGCATGTATCATTTCATCGTTGATTCATTACTTACGGGAACATTGGAACCCACAAATGACCAGCAACCAACGTCAGTGGCTTCATAGCTCAGTTGGCTAAACTGCGTACCGCAGATATTTTTGCACTCTGCACTTCCCAGAAGTTAATAGAAAAGCAAGAAAAGTAAAAGCCAACAATTCCTGGAGAATATCGGATATGGCCTGAAAGTAACGCTATAAATCCGAAGGCAAAAACAAAGCAAGTCTAACTTGAAAAGTAAAGAAAACTACTTATCTTAAAACAAGGCCCCAAGTGCTGCGAAAAGCTAAAAGCCCTACGATTAGGCTGACCGCTCGCTGAAGACAAGGATCCTGCGTCCAAAGCGTCCTTGGCCTTCTCTCAGGATTTTCTCTACAAAGCGACGGATGCTTCGTCAAACCTGTCCAGCACTTGAACGGCATGGTCCAGCTGCTGTTGTTTTCCCTTTCTCTTACAGGTGTAACTTTCCCGACGCGCCCTTTTAACGGCTTTCTCGACAGTGGAACCATTGTTCTCTGAAAACCGCCTTACGAAACCGCCTAGACGATCTTCGATAGCCTACCTAAGGTTATCGGTCAAAGCACCGATAGATTCGGCAACGGAAGACTGGATTAAATGGTTAATAGAAGGGCTGATAACAGTGCTTGAGTTGTCGTTAACAGTAACGGTCGAAACCGAAGACCTTTGCTCCTGCTCCTTGGGCATAGCGAAAGCAAAAACGCAACTGTGGGTAGTAGGCGTACACAGACCTGAAGGGTGAATACAAATGAACAAGACACTTATATAACGAGTTTTGACTGAAGACCAAACTGAGATTTCATATCGTCATTCTATATATTTGAAGCAAGGCAGTGCTACACTTCGATATTCAGGTTCTTCGATAAACAGCTATTACTTCACATCACTTTTTTCGAATCTATAAAAACAAAACGGTAAAATTTTATAAGAATGATCCGTATATAAAGCTATCAATATAACTATAAATATAATGGTTGGGGTGTAGGGCTGGCGAAGTGGTGAGAGCACTCGCCTTCCTCCAATGTAGCCTGGGTTCGGTTCTCAGGTTCGGCGTTATATGTAAGTTGAGTTCGTTCATTCTTTACTTTGCACAGAGAGGTTTTTCTCTGGGTACTCTGGTTCTCCCCTCTCCTCAAAAATTAACATTTTATTTTCTTTGAGTCAAAAGACTATTTTACAGTTGTAACTAATTTACCTGGTCTAAGAATGGAAGCGACGCTGCCGGTGACTTGTTAGAATTACAACAACACAATTTACATGACAAAAGCAGTGAGATCTGTACCAGTACAAGGTCACCCGCAGCTTCGTAGCCATTCATAGGCCAGGTCGCTGAGCAAACAACTGTAAAATGTTATCCACCTTTCCCCCTTTTTCTTCTTTACCGTTATATAATTTCAGTTATCATTTCTAGTGTTATTGTACCGTATCTGTTGAGTCCTTTGAAATCGTTATCTTTAGTGCTGTATCAAATCACACGCCATATCACTGTTCAAATCGTAACGTATTTTTTTAAACTGAAGCCACTTGTAAAACCCTGATCAAGAAAGGTAGTGCCTTTCGAATTATTGGCTTTTTTCAAAGAATAAAAAAAAAATTACCGAAGGAAAGTTTAAATATTAAGGAATTTAGGCCAAAAATAAGAATATGCCTGCCTGTCATTGGATGTGACGTTTTCATGGTAAAGGCCATAATAATAAAAATAAACCTTTTTTATATCGGTACCTATACTGTAAATGTCTACAGGGAAAACTTTAAAGTGCCCTTAACCCCAAAATATCTTTTTCAGCAATAAAAAAGGGGGGTCACCAAGTTCGTTTTTGAGATTTGAGCAACTGGGCTTTCCCGTTGCCAAGGTAGCTTATTACATCACAATAATGATCACATCTTGTTTGGAAATAATCGGTGTTTCATATGGTACCATAACATCGCTGTTACGTGATACAGTGTTGAAGCGTTATTCGATCTCAACAGAGAGTCTTCTTGTGTTGAATTCCTTTCGAGCCTCCTTAAGTCAACAGTCACTTATTTCACAGTCTTTGCAGTCTTTGGACGAAGATCTCAGCCTTTTTCAAACCAGCGCATATCGTTTAGCTAAACTGGTTTTGATTGAGCATAAAAACCAACGTCATTCATTGTGATTTCCCGCCAGAAAAACGCGGCTTGCCAAATGCATTGCTGGCCATGCGATTCCCTCTAAGGAAACTTGCCCGAAGCCACGAACACCGGGGTCAAACGTCTGCGCATGTGCGAGCGTTAGAGTGGCGAAAGGCGGCCAAAATGGCGGTGCGAGCTCGTGGGCTGAAGTTTTTACGCTCAAGTCGTCTTACAGGAGTTAAATAGGACCACACAAGCGAGTAAGTCTGTACATATTAATGTAATTGAGACAAACAGTAGCCACATGTAGAAGTGATGTCAAACAGTATGTCAAACTAAAGCAATAACAGCTGATTGTACGATGTATTTGATATAATACTAGTACTAAGGTACTCAAGCACGGGAAGACACAGCATTGGAAATCATTGTAAGTTAACTTAAAGAAAGGTGAAATGCCGTGTTCGTTTTGATTTGATTGAGAAGCTGTGTATATCATTCATATCATCCTTCAAGCTTGCGTACAATTCTGCGTACAGTGCATAAGCAATAGACCACAAGTTTCTAGGGTTAATAGGCTGATAAACCACGCGGGATTTTGGTAGAACACTCGAAGAATTCGTAAATCACGAGCCGCAGGCCCACAATTTTTAAATTTCTGTAACCTTGTCATTCCCAAAAGTGACCAAGATTTAATGCTTACAGACTAGCACAAGGCAACAGATTAAATCTTATTTTGTTAAGCTATTATATAGCAAACAAAGGAACTATTACTACTATTTTCAAACGCATTGAATACCTATCTCCCAATCAAAAAATTCAGGGTTTGTTCTAACAATAAACCGTGGGTTACAGAGAGATGTATCAACCTCATCTCCAAGAGACAAAAGACCCTGTCCGCTCATGGTAAAGACTCTGACTAATACAACCTGATTAGGAACCAAGTCTAGAGAGAGTGCAAAGCTTGTAACGAACGATATCACTCCAACAAAGTATCCTCACTCAAGGAGACGAACATCTCCCGCTGGAGGAGTGAGGTCAAGGGTCTAAGCGGTCTAAGTACATCTTGTGAATGGCGGCATCAACTACTATCCGACTCCATCCCCTCTGCTGGTGCTCTTGCTGAACGATTCAATGAATTTCTCTTCAACGTAGCAGTGAATTTTGCTCCGTTACCAGCTTCCACCCGGTCGGGCCTAGGACCCGTTCCCGCAGAATTTTTGTTCACGCATCAGAGCGCATACAAAGCCCTTCGTAATATCAAGGT
>NC_090892.1:1632599-1637599 GCF_036669925.1 Montipora capricornis
TAAGTACATAGGCGACTATGATGTTTACTAGAGACAAAGAAACGAACGTTAAGATGAAGTCGTTGTCATATGAAGCAGGGATAATTCTCCTTGAGGCGAGAGGCTTAAGGCAGGTTAAACACCCAGCTAGGATCCACATAAGCGCTACCGCATACCAATAGCGTCTACGATTTGTACTTCTGTGGTTGAAAGGACGGAAGACAGAGTACACTCTTTCTGAGGCAATTACTGCCAAAATAAACAGTGACGATAGTCCGGCAAAAATATCCACACCGATATAAATTTCATTAACAACCCTACTATGCCATGGATGCCCTTTGACAGACTTGTAGAAAATGCAAATGTACAAAGGCATCGCAATGCCGCCAATTAACAGGTCAGCCAGCGCAAGATTGAACATTAAGATGTGACCATTTTTGCACAGATGTCTTGTCACTGTAAACACAGTGATAACTATTGCATTAGCACATAGTATTGCAATTGATGTTAGAGAAAATGCTGTGCACCATAAGATAATCTCATAGTTCGAGGTCTTGGGCTTCCATCCTTGTTCTTCGTTCCTCGAGCTTGATAGATTCATTCTGCAAAGACAATGGCGGAAGCTAAAGAACAGGAAGACTGAGAAATGTCATCGACACTGTTGTCATTTCCGAGTTTGGTTTGATCTATATATCGTATACTAAGTACTATCCAAAATTGCATGGGTGAAACGACATTCTCTGTTTCTCAAATACCTTTTTTTACCTACATCATTCAGACACATATTGGAAAACGCTCAACGAATCGAAAGCCACATGTTTTCAAAAAATCTCAAATCTTGACAAAAGGGAAATAGGTATTCACTTATCATGGACGGTAGCCAAGCATCAATACGCACCGCATGAAATCATTTTACTCTTCGTTTCCATTTGTATGCCAACATTTGACCCAAGTGAAGCCTCATTTTTGGAAAGAAGCCCGCTAATTTACCGCCTGCAAACCTACTGTAGCTTTCACTTCGATTCTATAATGTATGTGGGACGCTTAAATGGGAGGGTCCCGAATTTTGCTTGAAATGTTTACAATACATACAAAAAAAAAAGGAATAAAATTAAAAATTATTTCTCACTCTAAAAAAATCACTTCCTTCATTTATGCAAAATTGAATTCTAATGTGGATTCTCAAATGCGTTCCATTTCGCTTGCGCCACAACCGCATAGTTACGCGTACTTACATCTGCTGTCGTTGGAAAGCTAAGCTAAAAATTCTTGAAATGTATCCGAATGACTATTTTGAGCTAAAAGATCGAAATGAGCTTCCATTGTCATCGCTGCCTTGTTAGACTTAAAGCAGTCTAGAGAACAATGTTTTCAGTTCAGGTTACACGAAGAATACTCACATTTAAGGAAAGTAATGATTCCACTTTCGCTATTGCGTTTAGCTCTTGTAAGTGACTTGGAAAAAAAAACAAAGACTTTCGCGCGTTGTCCGATATTCAACCCATGCGGGCAAGCGACCCTTTGGAATGGATTATTAATATCGCCATTTTGTTAGACATCTCAAACATATTTATCCTAGTTTTGTATTTTTACCTGTTGTATCAGCGTTCTTGTTAAGATTTCGTTCTTAGAAGTCCAGAATCGCCGATGATACTGTAAACACTGAGCTAGACAAACGTCTGTATGTTATCTCTTAGGGTGATTTAGGTCACGTGCAGGCTTATTTCACTTGCCGGCCACATAACACTTTCGGTGACTAATCACTTTTCGATTCGGTTGGCCTGTTTTTTGGTGTAATTATGGAGTATCGAAATTCCACGATATTTTTAGAGATTCTCTGGCCGTAGGCTAATTCATGTTAAAGATCATGACCTGTATTGTAAGTCTCTCAATGTGTTTTGTAGCGGCCTTTTGTTTCTCTCCTGGCGTTTAGACATGCTCTATGTGGATTCATGTAAATTAACTCCATCAAGATTTGTTTGTATCCAATTTTGGAAGCCGATGAATAGGTGATTATATTATTTAATAAAAAGGTCAGTATGCAATTAATTTTAATACGACTGTTAAATTTGGGATTCTGTTGTTTTCCATCATTTATTTTGGTAGTTCTTTTCAGTTCTGATGTCCGATTTCGCAAAATAAAACAGAGATACATGCTCTCAAGTTTCACGCCGTTTGAAAAGTGACCGAAAAGGTAATGAAAATGGCTTGCGGAATATGCCTTACAACAACACTACAACAATGCCTTGCATACCTCAAGAGATTAAAGGTGACGCAGCGGTTTCTCCTTTTTCATGCATGATTTCTTCCAGGATCCTCGAAGAGCCAAAAGAAGATTACTATAAAGCCACTTGATTAGTATCCTTTAAGTTTGACAATCGTTTGTTCGTCAGATGTCTCATATTTCCACGTGCAATGTAATTGCATCCTTTGATACACAATAAAAGGTACAGTTTCTCACATTGTATTGATGAATAATATAAATTCACATTAAACTCAACAAAGATGCCCGCATTAAAATAGAAGAAGAAGAAGAATGACACGTGTGTTTGGTTTGATATGCAGAGTACTAATATAAAAGCATGCGTTTTTAAGTGTCTGATATATCGGTTGCCGATCCTCCTAAGTCTATCCTTCCTTCCTTTTCTTAGGGTGGTACAAGATTTTGCTATCGTATGACGGATGGTAAGAAAGGATATACAACATTTTGTTTCTAGGAAATTCCTCTAAAACTTTCCCAAAACTTCAAATTGCACTGACAAGCGTAAAGTGAGACTGCGCACCGGTGGCTCAGTTGGTTGAGCACCGGACTGTCACGCGGGAGGTCGCGAGTTCAACTCCGGCCGGACCAACACTCAGGAGAGTGAGGAGAAAGTGCTACCTTTGTAACTACATCTGCAAATGGTTAGACTTTCAAGTGTTCTCGGATAAGGACGATAAGCCGGAGGTCCCGTCTCACAACCCTTCAATGTTAATAATCCTGTGGGACGTAAAAGAACTGAAAAGAACCCACACACTTGTCGCCAGCTTGACTGGCAAAGTTAATAAAATAAAAAAAAACTGAAGAGCATCCACAATTTGGATAATGCTGCGTAAAGGAAAACGAGTACAGCACAAAGTCAAATTTTTGCGAGAGCATAGCCATATATAGATAGAATAAGAACAAACGCTAACCGTCTCACAACCCTTCAATGTTAATAATCCTGTGGGACGTAAAAGAACTGAAAAGAACCCACACACTTGTCGCCAGCTTGGCTGGCAAAGTTAATAAAATAAAAAAAAACTGCAGAGCATCCACAATTTGGATAATGCTGCGTAAAGGAAAACGAATACAGCACAAAGTCAAATTTTTGCATAGCCATATATAGATATAATAAGAAGAAACGAAATTTTTTTTCAGCAAGTGCAGCGCAATGCGATTCTTTTAAGTCTGTTAAAGGTTATGGTCACTTGATTAAAATTTTACTACGGTTTAGAGCGTCTTAATTTACGAAGGAGGGCTGCTACTGTCTTTTTGAATTCGGGAACCATAAATGAGTATATAATAGGATTTACACACGAGTTTCCATAGTGCAAAAATTTGGTAAAATAAGCCACATCGTGTGGCATATTTGTACAGGACCTGCAGAAAAAGATAACGATGTTGATTATCTGGAAAGGCAACCACGAGAGGGCAAATACAATCGTCACCGTGACCAACATCACAGCAAGACGCCTGTCCTGTTCAGTTGAACGTCTCTTGCTTTCTCTTCTGGCGAAACGAAATTTCATTTTATACCAAATAAAGATATATGATGCACAAGTAATTGACAGCGCAAGAGCGAAAAAGACCAACATAAAATAGAAAAAAAATTTCAGTGATAGCATGTTCTCTTCGAAGAAAAGGCGCAAAAGGGAAATTATAACAGAAAGTAACCAGATAAATGCAAGATGCAAGTGGTAAACTCCGTTTTTAACATGCCGATGAACATGAGGCCAACAAACCGAGAGGGCCCTTTCCAAAGCGATTACTGTTAGAGTGAATATTGACGCACAGCCAACAAAAATGTCAACGACCTTCGATATCCGAAAGCTGTGTTGTAACCATACTCCGTTTCCTTTGTGCCACGCAGTAATGAAGTGATAAAGGTACGTGGGAATTGCAAATATACCAACCATCATGTCTGCCACTGCTAGGTTTATCAAGAAGAAGTTGGCTCGCATCCGTAATAATTTCGTGTTTGTCAGGAAGACAAATAGCGTGACAACATTTCCAATAAGAATGATAACATTAACAAATCCAAATGCCGAGCTCCAAGCTATTAACTCTGCAAGTGTCATGGGTGATGCTACGTTGCCCTCTTTGGATTGTGAAGACGAATTATCCATTGTACCTCAATTGCTTTGATTGCAAGCTGCCGAGAAACAAACAATGACCCCTTAGTTTAAGATGATAAATTTGAAATATGACTAACTTAGACACAAAATTACTTAAACGGAACTTTTCTAAGAACTGCTGAACTGTCTGGCGAAACTTAATCAAACTTTAGAATGACTCCGTCAATTACCGTGCACAAAGACTATTGGCCTTAGCTAAAATGGCGCCATGCATACAGGAATTTCTCTTGCGGATTGACGCAACTTGGACAGTGCACTCAGACAAGTACCTTAAGGCTAGTTAACGTGGAAAGCAACTATCAGGTAGACTTTTATATACCGGACTAAAATGGCGGAGGACAAATGAACCATTCTTTTGTTCTTTTGTTTTATGGACATTAATTATTTTGGATCCGGTATATGAAAGACCAGCCCAGCTATCAATGCTCTCATACTTTTTACTTTCAGTACTTTACTCATTACTTCACTACATCACAAGATAATAAGCTTTTTCACTTTGTGAAACTCACGGTTGCATGGGGCCTGATAGTCCTAAGCAAGATTATGCTTGCATGGAATATTTGGGTCCCGATCTTGGTTTCTTTTACAAGGTGATGGATTGGAAACGTCAGTAAACAGAACACTCGGCAACATTAGAATCACTC
>NC_090892.1:1665099-1675099 GCF_036669925.1 Montipora capricornis
ATTGCTTGAGCGTTGCATTGATTGCATTTGGTCATCGTACACGAATGAATCTGAGATCTATTATATATATATCTGAGAAAATTACTTCCTATCTCACTGAGCTAGTTTTTACTCCCGCCCTGGATGACGAAGAGCACTAAACTAAAAAAAAAAAAGAATGCTGACCAGAGTTTCAGCTAGTTATTAACGAAAGGAAAATTACGATCGGTCTTAAAAGTAAGCCGGCCACTTTCCGAAAAAAAGCGAGAACCGCGGAAATCAATAAAATATGGTACTTTACTTGCTATTTTCGTGTGTCACTTTCTCAAGTAATTATTGTGCTGTTGTCTTCACGGTTTTATCGCAGCTGATTGGGTTATTTTGGGGTTGTATTTCTTAATCTTCGATTCTTATCATTTCGCTTAGAATACACTGTATTTAGAAATGACGAAAGATATTTAATTTTTTTGTTTCGATGCATCTCATGATTTTTATGTAAGATCAATTTATTTGCATTCGACACGTTTTTGCTGCTTTTGACTGCTTCTTTCATCTGTGTGTTACAAGAGGTCCAGTAACACCTTTCACGTTTATATTTGAGCACTGCGAACCTGTCAACGGACTATTTGAAAAGCTAGAACGAAAAAGACGATGATTTTGTGATTATATTCGTTTGATTTTGTCCCATCGGATGTGCCCATTTTAAATACACTGCTCTAAACAATATGCATATTTTAACTAAGTTAGAAGTTACTTGGATAGACATGAAGTAAAGCTTCTGAGGATCCATTCGCCTGAGCTCCAAAGAAATCATAATCAAAGGCATTCTAAGTGTAGGAGGTGAGTCCTAAAGAGGTTTTCATGTTGTCGGCGGCGGTTGCCCTTAACAAAGCAATCCAATTACAGTATGCATCACCATCAAATTACGGAGAGTTAGCACTGTCTTTTGAGAATTATCGTTTTAAAAAAGCCCACCAAGGGCATGAAGGTTGATTGGATTCATTAAATTAAAAGTAGCTATCCTGGTTATCCTAACCCACATATGCTTTTACCACTTATATTCCTAACAGATTTTCTATTTTGGATAGAATTAAGTCTTCAAAAATCACGGAGTTTAATTTTGCCATTCTTTGAGAGAGATTACATTTACTTTGGCTTCAAAGTCTGAAAAATATATGTAACGTAAGGCTTTTAATTTTTTTATTTTGTTATTCTTTTGATAGATATAAGAATAAAAAAAATAGAAGCAACAGAATCCCTTTTCGGTGTAGATTTATCTATTAAAAAAGGTCACCGAATTGCACTTTTGTTTCGATACTTGATAGGCAGAATTACCTTTGTTGCTACCGTGTGCATAATCACCACATTCAAAGATATACCAACCAACGACCGGGCAAAACTAACATGCCTAGGAGGGGGGGGGGGGCGGGGGCACATTTGTTGTCCACTGATGAATTTTTCCTGATGGCCTTGGGAGCTTTACGAAAGCGAAGACTGTGAACTCTTTTAAGACTAGACTGAGAACTAATCTTTTCACTCACAATGTTTTTTTACTTGTACATGTTTGATGGGTTTTTGATTTTCTTACTTTCTTTACTGCAAATCATGGTAAGGCGCATTGAGCCTTGGTAATATTGTTATGACTATTTTTATTAACCTTGAATTGGGCAGGGACCAGAGAAATTACTTTACATATCCTCTGTACTGATAATGGGAGCTTTGAATCGGATCAAACAACAAAAAAGTGCTTCGCTTGGGTTGGGAAACATTTGTTTCTTGCATCCGAATTTGATGGAATCTCGAAATGACAGTTTCATTCACTCGACAATATTAAGTAAAAGATTGCTTGAGCGTTGCATTGATTGCATTTGGTCATCGTACACGAATGAATCTGAGATCTATTATATATATATCTGAGAAAATTACTTCCTATCTCACTGAGCTAGTTTTTACTCCCGCCCTGGATGACGAAGAGCACTAAACTAAAAAAAAAAAGAATGCTGACCAGAGTTTCAGCTAGTTATTAACGAAAGGAAAATTACGATCGGTCTTAAAAGTAAGCCGGCCACTTTCCGAAAAAAAGCGAGAACCGCGGAAATCAATAAAATATGGTACTTTACTTGCTATTTTCGTGTGTCACTTTCTCAAGTAATTATTGTGCTGTTGTCTTCACGGTTTTATCGCAGCTGATTGGGTTATTTTGGGGTTGTATTTCTTAATCTTCGATTCTTATCATTTCGCTTAGAATACACTGTATTTAGAAATGACGAAAGATATTTAATTTTTTTGTTTCGATGCATCTCATGATTTTTATGTAAGATCAATTTATTTGCATTCGACACGTTTTTGCTGCTTTTGACTGCTTCTTTCATCTGTGTGTTACAAGAGGTCCAGTAACACCTTTCACGTTTATATTTGAGCACTGCGAACCTGTCAACGGACTATTTGAAAAGCTAGAACGAAAAAGACGATGATTTTGTGATTATATTCGTTTGATTTTGTCCCATCGGATGTGCCCATTTTAAATACACTGCTCTAAACAATATGCATATTTTAACTAAGTTAGAAGTTACTTGGATAGACATGAAGTAAAGCTTCTGAGGATCCATTCGCCTGAGCTCCAAAGAAATCATAATCAAAGGCATTCTAAGTGTAGGAGGTGAGTCCTAAAGAGGTTTTCATGTTGTCGGCGGCGGTTGCCCTTAACAAAGCAATCCAATTACAGTATGCATCACCATCAAATTACGGAGAGTTAGCACTGTCTTTTGAGAATTATCGTTTTAAAAAAGCCCACCAAGGGCATGAAGGTTGATTGGATTCATTAAATTAAAAGTAGCTATCCTGGTTATCCTAACCCACATATGCTTTTACCACTTATATTCCTAACAGATTTTTATTTTGGATAGAATTAAGTCTTCAAAAATCACGGAGTTTAATTTTGCCATTCTTTGAGAGAGATTACATTTACTTTGGCTTCAAAGTCTGAAAAATATATGTAACGTAAGGCTTTTAATTTTTTTATTTTGTTATTCTTTTGATAGATATAAGAATAAAAAAAAATAGAAGCAACAGAATCCCTTTTCGGTGTAGATTTATCTATTAAAAAAGGTCACCGAATTGCACTTTTGTTTCGATACTTGATAGGCAGAATTACCTTTGTTGCTTAAAAGTGCCATCTATAGGTTATTCATTTGTCATAGGACACTGGCATTATTTACAGGTATCCAACACTTGTTTGTGTTTATATGATTCTGGCTCCAGTTGTTCATAGACCGGATAACCAAATCCAGTGGATACGTCACTATCCAGAGTGTAAAATATACTGACTTACATAAACGTTGGCAGTGGTTTTCATACACGCCTTTAATGGACGTTCACGATTACATAAGCAAGAACAAAAACCTTTGCACGGATGGAAACTGTCGAATAGTGACTTATCCACCGGATAAAGTTATCTGGTCCATTGAACAACTGAGCTCTGGATAATGCCGGCATGAATAGATATATTAGAAATTAAAGGAAAATACAGATAATTTACTGCAAGCCAACAAGCCTGAAAGAAAAAAAAAAAATGAAAAAATCAATTACAGGCATCCTCAAACTAAAATGCTGCATGCTTTTATAATAACTTCGCATGATCAAATGCTGTTTGTACTGGTATTTCTGCCATTTGTATATCGTCTTCTAATTTCCAAGTACAAGCGGAAAATGTTGGCCATGTCATGAAGTCGATAACTTGCATTCACTCACAGATTCTTACTTTACTCTATTCTAATTGTTCATGTTCTAGAAAGTGCAATCATATGCAAATCTCACTGGAGAATATTAGTGATCCTATTGTTTCATATAGGGTTCAAGAAAGTTGCCTATTCCTTTATTGAGACTTGGCCAGTTAATGAATTTTGTAAGTTTCAATGTGCTTTTACAGAGCGATGTTTTACCAAGGGGTAATTTTAAAAGACCTTGAATTGATCAACAACCCAGATTGTGAGACTCAAATGCCTAGGCAATGTTACGATTAATGTGATAATGTCTTTCTCATTAGTTTTCCACCAAAACATTTTCAGACTTCAAATTCCACATTTATCTTTTATAGGTAACTCCTATTTCAAAATTTCTCGGAAGAAATGGGAAAAAACCCGAGTCATTCCGAAAAAAAACATAAACAAAAAAACCCTTCGTTCTTTCACCCTTGCTAGCATCCGAACGCTTACCTCATCCCCATCACTAATAAATTAAAACAGACGATTTGTTCTCGTAGTGGCGGGACTCAATGCTATCCTTGGCTTTAGCCATCTTTCATGTAGTTAATTGTCGACTATTGAAAGACATTCATACATCACAGTTTTAGCCGGAAATAAAAATATACGCAGTTTTGTGTATATCGGATAAAAAAGCGTTTCTCATGAGACATTGACGTGATTAAGTGGTTGCATAAGATGAAAGGATGCTAGCGTACATGTAGTTTGACTTTTTAGCTCACTTTTGGGTTGACGAAACAAGGACGTCAACTTTGTTAGCCATTTCGTTAGTGTATTTAATTTTAGACAGTTGTTAACGTTTGTCTGGATTTTTTTTTTGTTGTTGTAAATATTTTCTTATTATTTTCAGTTTCGCTTTTAGCTGTCGTCCCAGTGACATACGTAGCTTGTAAGTATTTGTGTTAATTAGGCGTAGGAGTGTTGGTATTGCGTATTATCCGTGATCGTATTGATGAACGTTTAAAGTGCTCTCTGCGTAGTGTTGTAATGAAGTCCCACGTTAAAATATGGATTGTACACGTTGTTAGTAGAATAAAGGTACCATAAATGTATGAAAGAAAGAGGTGGAAGCGGGTGGTAGCCTGTCGGAAGAGAACCCTTTGCAGTTAAAGAGAGGGAGAGGGAAAGTGGGAATTAAAGGGCTAGTGGGTGTTTGTAGAACGAGAATGATTGCCACGAACCTCACGCTTTTGCAACCTATAAAACATAAACAAACCCCTCTGTCAGAGACGGAGAGCAATCGGACTTTGACAAAGCCCCCGTAAGACAGTGAGGCAATATAACGTACAGTGAGAGGAAACTACGGTGCAAGAAAAGGTTTCCCGGAGTGGAGCAATGTTAACGATGGACTTGAGAACTAGAGTGTGTCTCAGTATTCTATTCGTGTGGAGGTCAGCAAAAGAGGCCAACGAATGTTCAAATAACGTTGGAGCCACCGGAAATTTTCAGGTGTCTATAATAGACATTTGGTCAAATTGTCCACTTAAGTGCGAGGAGGATGACTTCTCTCTTTCGTGTACTTTCTTGTTTTATTATTTACAAACATTGTTGTGTCAAGCCATATTTACGTTAGGAATAGAGTTATCATCATTCATTCATTACCACTACCCTTCTTTTACTATTATAATTATCAGCATTAAGATATCTGTTAAATTCAGTGGTAAATTACTTCGGTAATTCCCCTTGAAATTGTTCTACTATCAAGCTTTTTTGGAAACTTGGCATAATTAAAATTCGTGATATGAACATTAAAAAAAATGCAATAAAAAAATGGGGTCACCGTGCTTGTTTACGCGTCAGCAGGCCCTTAAATTGGGGTGTTTTTACTGGTTGCGCGTTAAAAATTCGAATCTTCATACAGAATGAAGTCTTGGTTACTTCAAAGACACAAAATTTTATTTTGAAAATAAACCTTCTTTTATTTACATAGCAGTCTTGCTTTATTTACGCCGTTTTGATTGCCTTGTTGTGGGAATAGTGCACTCTTTGGGACAGTTCCGTGGTTAGCTTGAGGTCCTCGCCTTGGCCAAAATACATCCAGTGCGGAATTGTTTTCCAAAAAAATCATGTTCTACTATCAAACTTTTTTTCTTCTTCAAATATGTTTTTTATTAGACCGTTCTTAGCAAATACTTGAAAAAGAAATCGGGGGTCACCTTGTCAATCGTTTGAGAGAAAAGGAGCAGTTATTTCGCTATCGTGCTTAGTTTGAGGGAAAATCGTGAAAATCGTGCGCAGTAGGGATGCGCAATGCAATACTAAGGAATTACCTTAAGTGAGGAATAAGCAGTTCAATTTATGTATTGAATTTATGATAATTAAGTAATACATTTTCTGTATACATTATCAAAACTCTCGACTGCTAAGTTTATGTTGTTAGTGAGTTGCAGGATCGACGGAAGAGTTTGGCGCTTTCTGCTATTGCTAATTTCGCTGTGTTCCTAGGGGAATCTCCACAGCTAACATCACAGCGTTTAAAGACTGGAGGTTTAAACGCCGTTTCACTTCACGAGTTTGACGATAAGATTTCAATTCTGTTTTCAGGAGTAACTCAACCTGGTCTGTCTTATGATGTCCGCGCTTGAAAATGCTGGATGGATTACAGGATTTGGTCTGATTGCCTTCTTAATAATAGCAAGTAATGTTATGACCATGGTTGCCTTTTACGGCTGCAAGAACCTTCTGCGCATGCGTTCGAGCTACTTTCTCATCAACTTAGCAGCTGCTGATTTACTTGTTGGTGCAATCTCAATCCCTATGCTCATCATCCTGCTGTGCTATCAACTGGACAGCGTCACGTACCGGAACATTTACACCGCTGTGGATGTTACTTCTGGTTTTGCTTCTGTGTTCACGCTCACAGCGATTGGTTTAGAACGTCTCTATGCGTTTTGTTGGCCACTTCGTCAACGTACTGTCTTGAATAACGCCAAATACTTACTTGTTATTTGTGTTGTTTGGACCTTAGCATTTGCCATCACCTCACTTCACTTACTCTACAAGTATCATGGAATTCCCTATGACATGTTCTTTTATGTAATGATGTCATGTTTAGGCACATGTTTATTCTTCATTTGCGTATCATACATAGCCATTTGGATCAGAATGAAATTGTACTTCAGCCTACAGCGTCGCCCATCAGCAAACGACAAAAAGGTAACAAGAATGCTTTTAGGCATAACTCTGATCTTTGTGCTTACTTGGTTACCATTTTATTTGTTAAATATCATCAATTTCTTTTGCAATTCATGCGTCAAAGGCAACCTTTCACCCAATGTTGTGTTTTTCTGCAAATTATTGCACTATGCAAACTCATTCATAAATCCAGTCATCTTTACATTTCAAATGTCGGACTTCCGGGCAGCACTGGCGAAAAAGCTCTGCAAGAGTTGTTATGATGTGGCTGAGGAAATTCCAAAGATTAAGGAAATTCCATTGAATTAGGGAACAGCCGAGAAAGCTCGCAAACTCATTCTTCCTGCTTTTTTTATTGGTGTATTCTTTGCTGAAGAATTCTGTAATTCAGAGGTATAACCCTGTTTGAGAATAACACGTACGCGAGGTTACGAAAAAAGCACACGTGAAAAGCTTGATATGGGGCATTGGCGCTTTCCTTTAAAAATATATCGAAATTATTCGCTAATGACATCTCATGCGAAGATGCCAAAGTGCTGGCAGAGAAACGGACTGAGTAGACTTGCTGCCCATAGCCCAATTAGGGCAAGAGGAACTTCCTCGACTAGCTAATAAAATTTCAAAAGAATGATTAACGATAAAACTATACAGCTAATATGACTTTTCTATGACTTCATCTCATCATTATCAAACATAAAGGGGAAAGTATGCGAATTATATAGTTGTGAAATGGTGTAAAGACATTGAATGCCATGAGTATTTCCAAAAGTAGGTATATTTGAAAAAGGGGTAGATGTTAAGGTTAACATGTGAATATAAACCTCTTTCGTAATGGCGGCCTAATAAAATATTCTTTTGTTTAATGCCAATAAGCTTTTCTAGCCTCGCTTCGACCAGCAAATTTCAAAAGAATTTTTGTTTCTCAATGAGGGCCAGTAGGTCTAATTAACATAAAGACAAAAAAATCTTAAAGTGGTCGCCATTTATGAAAGCGGTCTATGGAGGGCAATGAAGCCGAGGCAGAGAAGCCCATAAATCATCATCATCATCATCATCATCACTGTTATTGTTTAGTCCTGTTCCGGGACTCCCTCTTGCCCCGCCCTGAAAATGCGCCTGGAACCCAGGCGGGAAAAGAGAGAGTCCTGTATTACTTGCAGGCACATGCTCGGAATGAGCCATTCATATTGTATTAGATGCCAGGCTGGAATATGCAAATAAAGAGAACCTCGAGAAATCGTATATGAAAATTATTGTGTGATTTGCAGTGTCAGGAAAGAGAAAATCTAAATTATGCCTCGTCGTGACCAAACAAGGAGAAAAAACCCCGATCGCAGTGATGTTGGAAAATTATTGCCGAATAAATGTAACGACTGAGAGAAGATCGCAATAAATCGATGCGAAGGCTAAACTAGTAAATATACCATAGGATTTCACTAAGCGACAAAACAGCTCGGAATCAGAATTTCATATTATCTGCAATATTTTACCTCTAACAAAGAGTTTCAGAAGGGATGTGCTTTTAAGTAGCAACAATAAAAGGTAACAAACCCTTTTAAGTAGAATTTTCCGTCCTTATTAATTAATATTCACGAACAAATTTTGACCAGAAAAAAAAAATTAAACGTCCGAATAATCGATGTTTGACTGTGCATATTTATGTATAAATTTAATAGGAACATTCTGATTGCTTCATCATTGCGTTATCAACACAAACTGGTATGCAAACAAACAAATAGTCCAGGTTGGGATTCAATTTCGTTTAACTACTTTATCAGGAAAAATGCTCCGTTTTTCTGTCATGCAATCGTCTTTTAGTTTTTCCGATATAAAAATCATTGCAGTCTCAACATGCAGCTCTACATAAAACCTTAGCCATTTGGCCACGGCCTCAAGTGTGTCCTTGTAATGAAAGAATGATTTAATGCGAGTGCTTTGAAAATTTATTCTAAGGAAAAATTAATAGTCTGAGTAAATTACTCTACTCTGATTACTCAAAAAAATACTCTGTTTGTCACCGGTGTTTGTGTATTATTGCTGATAAAACTGAGAGTATTTACGACATTTTTTACCTGAATGTTTTATATTGGGTATACAAGCAATTTGTCCCCGATTTTGAAAAAAAACCTTGGTAGGCCTAAACTCCTGGAACAATCACAGTTTCAATAATTACTGTGCCACTCAAATATATCTTCACTGGATCAGTGCAATTATCACATAACTAGATCGACAGATGAAGTAATGAACAATAAATAATGAACAATAAACAAGAGTTCCAGCAGGAGATTTATTGGTCTTCGTTGAGCGATTTCCATCCACAACCTACAGACTGAGTATATTTGTAAGTTTCAAAAAGAAATCATGATCTCTTGGTTTCAAGGAGTCTCGGGAGGGCAATTAAATCAAAATTTGATATTTTTCTGCGCCAACATCATGCAGCAGTTTAGTTGGGTTTCAGGCACGAAATTCCATTTCATCCATCTGACCAGTTTTGGGGGAAAAAAATTGGCGTCATTCCGAGCATGCGCCTGCAAGTAATTCAGGACTCTCTCTTTTCCCGCCTGGGTTCCAGGCCCATTTTCAGGGCGGGGTAAGAGGGAGTCCCGGAACAGGACCATGTAATTGTTATGGGGGACTTTATTGAAATGTCTTCAAATGATTTTACAACCTTTGTGGGCTTGTGGGCCAGGACAATGGTGTTCTTGTAACTATCCTATAAAACATTATGACTATGGTCAGTCTAATAAATTACGATGTAATGAATTAAATCTTTGCATATATAGTTAACGAAATAAAAAAAAATAAAATTCATAGATGCTTATGAGCGAAAAAAAATGCAAATAATATACTATATACATCTTCATCATCCATAAACGGCTCCAGCCAAAATCAGTTCATAAGAGAAACATTTTTAATATTTCACAGTTTTGAGACATGATCCACTTTTGTTAGCGTTCAATAGCTGTCTATGCTAAGTTGTTATTTAATATGCTGGTCAGTTCTTCTTCAAGATCCTTGAGGTAAAATGCGAGTAAAATCAATGACTACTGTAATGATATTTACTTTATGACCTGGGTATCAGTTCTTAATACCTAGTTTTAAATCTATGTATGCTTAGTTCTCAT
>NC_090892.1:1680099-1705822 GCF_036669925.1 Montipora capricornis
TAATTTCGAGAAATCGGTCATAATAGCGAGATGTAGGCTCATCCGCTCATCCATCGAAAATCATAAAAATAAACTGTTGGAGTGAAAGTTTCCGTGCATAGGTTTTTAGGAGTGAGATTTTTAGATAATCGTATGCCGCTAGGGATTTGGTAAACAGTAGAGTTCATCCTCAACGAGCGTTTTCGTAAGCTCTATCCGTTGCAACCACTACCGGAATTCGATGGCACGAGGAAAGAAAATGTTAAAAAAAGATAACTTCTTACGGTGAGAATTTTTTCATTTCATCATATTTTGTAGATAGTAAGTAAAGTAAGTGATTCATGATTAAAAAAATAGGGGTCACCGATGATCTGAACGAGTAAAATCGATGTGATTTTGCAAAGCTCTTGGAAAAGTTCGTTTGTCACGCTTTTGCGTGACCTGTCGGGCAAGGACTGAAACCCAAGAGAGGATCGATCGTTGAAGAGATGAAAGGTTTTTACCAAAAAAAAAACCCTTTCTCGAGCATAGCAACGAAGTTTTAAGCAGGGGTCATCTTCATTTCGTTGGTGTTTTGTATAATATCTCTCCATTGCCGTCATGCTCATCCTCTGGAGTGTGTTTTCTGTGAATTCAATCGCTGATTGTTTCCACGCAGGTCCGCACTATTCAAGCAGACGAGGACGAAAATACTGCTCAATTTTCACGAACGTAAAGGAAAAGAACTTTAAAAACATGCATTCACTTTGAACTTAAGTTCGTAGGGTAATAAAAACATTAAAAAGAAACAGCCCCATTAAATTTACGCAACGGTTCGTCTTCGAGTTTTCCAAACTTTCAGCCACTAGTCTACTCGATCAGCTACCTTTTCCAGAGCTTTTCCATCCTCCCGCTCTCTTCTCTTTAAAGTTTCATTATGATTCGGAAATAAATATGCCATTCTTTTGCCGGCCTGGAATTTTTTCCTCGGCGTTTTTGTCGCCATGTTATTTTAACTGATGCTTGAAAAATTTGTATGAAAGTCAAGTAGATTAGTAGACGACTGATAAAACCTCGCGAATATCAGTCGTGCAGTAGTCTACTTGACTTTCATAGATATCTTAAGTCAATTTTGACTGATCACGATCTTCTCTGATCCAACGCTGTGCAAGACTTATCGTCCACGGTTTTTGCAAAAGTTTTAAAACCTGAACTTCACTAATGCTCGAAGTTATGCGTGACATATTACAGTCGCGTTACCTGCGCAGTAACGTTGCGCACAAACAATTAGCGCGAACGTCCTTAAAGAATGGATATGTACCAGGAATGTATTGGTCGGTCAGTCCGATAGTGTGCTAAGAAAACAAGTCGGTATAGGACCAATCCTAAGTTCAGAGGCAAATCTTATTACTTAATAATTATTCCAGGGGCGCACTGGATATGAGATGGTAAGTACCTAACGAGGCGCGTAGCACCAAGTTAGCAATAAGTTAACCAGTCCCCCAACACGCGCGAAAGGAATAATTGTTTTATTAAATTACCAAAATTCTGAACGCTTGGACACTTGTAGTTTAAATCCAAGTTTTATTGGATTTTTCTATTTTGATTTTACAACCGAACGAGCTGATAACCGAGATTGAGTGAACCAACCAGAAAGCTAGAAACGCAATATCCGAGGTCGAAAATTTAATAAAAAGCAGCAAGACCATATCATCATGAGAGCAAACTGCAGGGGTATTCAAACAGTTTTAAGCAAGAAAGACTATTCTACTTTATAGAGTTCTATAAACAGTAGTCTCAATATTTCGCATTTGTCCTTGACCCTCAGTTTACAGAATTGTCTTTATTTATAATACAGGTCCCACCAAGTAAGTGTCAATCAGATTGGATCTAATGACCACAATGTCTATGAAGGGTTCTGAACCAAGTATAGTCTTGAAGAAGCCGTCCTAGAAATAGTTAATGCCGTAAAGCCCGCCGCACACGTGTGCGGGGAAATTGTGGTGAGAAATTCGCCTCCCGAGGCCATAAGGATAAAATTGAACATGTTTGATATTTTTGGCCTCGCGAGACAAATTCCTCAATGTGTGCGGCCATCGTGAGAATCGAGCTGAGCTTGGTTTAATCAAGCATCCAATAAAAATACGTGTCATACTCACGTGACTACAGCGGTTCAGGATGGTGTCGGAGGAAGAAATTCCGACGTCACTGAAGTCACGTGAGAATGCCATGTATTTTTATTTGATGCTTCATTGACGAAGCTCAACTCGATTCTCACGATGGCCGCACAAAATGAGGAATTTGCCTCGCGAGGCGAAAAATATCAAACATGTTTCATTTTTTCCTCACGGCCTCGCGAGGCCAATTCTCACCAAAAGTTCCCCGCACACGGTGAGAAAACGGCTGAGCAAACCGCCTCGCGAGGCAGTTTGCTCAGCTCTTTCCTCACCGTGTGCGGCGGGCTTAAACTGAGGGCCGCTTAGTGTTGCCGCATATCGAGACTTCTGTTAATTAATGGACCTTTGCTGTATATGTTATGCATAAAAGAGTCATGAGTGACATATCGAGAGGGACCGCTATCAATTATTAGACACCTCAACAAATTGTTTTCTGCTTGTGACATGAAGTGCTTTTGTTTATTTTATTTGAATTTGGTCTTTTTCATTCGTACTTTACGTGTAAGTGGAAAAAGCATTTCCTAAATGAACGCAGGCCTTACCAATTGTTTCGTGACAATGAGGTAATCCAGGTGTTCTTGAATCCGGAATTTCAATACCAGCCTTATTCACACACCAGCACTCACCAGTGTTTAGCTGGCACTGTACCTCTTCAAATTCACCGTCATCTTTGCAATCAGGAATAAAATCTTTTGAGCGTGCGTTGTTAATCGCTCGCTGTAACTCACATAATGTCAAATTACGACCTGTCACAAGGAGAACAAAAAGAAGCTTAATAAACAACTCAA
Organism: Montipora capricornis; assembly: GCF_036669925.1. NCBI lineage: Eukaryota > Metazoa > Cnidaria > Anthozoa > Scleractinia > Acroporidae > Montipora > Montipora capricornis. The sequence goes on from NC_090892.1 coordinate 1,683,023, forward strand.
CGTACAAAATCTTAACATAAAGATACCTTCAGTCATAAGCCTTTATGAGGAAAGCCAATGTTGTGTCATGTCTGACTCACCATGACAGTTATCTTGACAATCATAATAACTTGGAAACCTGTTGCTGTTGCCATCACAGCCTCCATAAATGAACACTTCGCATGCTCCAATAGTGCCGTTAAAAAACCAAGAAGGCATATTTGCTGTGCAAGGCCCGCTGTCTGGAAATAACTCGCAATTGGCTTTATCTTCTAAAATAAAATAAAAAAGGCAAAACAATTAATAGCAAATTTTTCATGCCAAGTTTCCACACAGGCTGTCCAATTACCTGAAATACTACCTTCTTCACTACCCTAAAAGGTAGGGTTAGGGTCAATTCTAATACTAAAGTGCGGGAACCTGAGCACTAGGTCATCACCTAAAAATACTATTTAAGGCAAAAAGATAAACATACCTGTTAGTTGACAATTTGGCATTCCATTCACTTTAGTTTCGAGAATTTCGTCTCCTTTCTTATCGACACACCAGCACTCCCTTGATGCTAGGTTGCACTGTACCTGTTTATAAGATCCATCAGAATTACATTGCGGGATATTGTGGCCTCTTTCGTTAACTACCGAGGCCTTGTTGTAATCGCTGTGACATAGTGACATATGACGATCTGTCAAGCCTGTAAAGCAGGAGATAAAAGGAAATTGCATTCTATTTCCAAATCATGACGCGCTTCTGCGCACTTAGCAACAACCTGGCAAGAGGTATCATCGTGATAAGAGTAAAAATAATAGCGAAGCTCCAAGCGCCGGAATGCGCGCGCGGAGCACCATGGTTAAGAAAATATGGTAACCCATCATGCGACAATCTCGTACCTAGAGTCCTCGGGCTTCTTGGTTAGCGCTTGAGCGCCTGCAAAGAGTCTGGGATAGTCGACTCCATTTTCCTAGAGAACGTGGGTTCCGGTCTTATTGCGCATGCTTGAGTTTAAACGGAAACAAAAAGGAGAAAACCGTAAACAGTAGAAATGGAGGGTTGAAAGTGTTCGAGAAACAAAAATGTTATCCTTACACACCATCTAAGAAACTGGAGAAATGATCATTGGCTTGCTGTAAGAGTAAATGAAGATGAAACTTCTAACGCTTTCGGTAAGTGTACTTTTAGTGTTTCCATCGTTCAGAATACCATCGTGCAAGGAACGCGATCGACCAATTTTTGTGCAAAACGACACCAATGTCTTCTTCTACTACAATTTGATGTTTTCGTAATTCTGAATGGCTTCGAGAAGACCTTATTCCACGGATTTCTCCTCAAAGAGACTGATGTAGTGTTTCCACAAGGTACTTTTGCAACAGTAACAGTAATCACTTTTTAGCAGCGTGGGGAAATTCTGAAGTAGAAAAAACAAACTGCACTGGAACTAGTTTTAGATTTTGAATCTCCCCTCAAATTCTGGGGCTTCCGAATTACTTACCGACTTCCTGTCGGACTGCCATTGTTACACAAGCGGTCAATCAAAAATATAGTTCAAGTCCATTATCATAGAGTCTTTCTGGGCGCTCATCCGCTGCCCAAAAAGCCAGAAAACTCCGGCTGGGTACGAGATTGATCATGCGACCGTGCGTCCGTACTTCCACCCCTCCATGTATGCTAATGTCATCAGTATCACGTGACCATATCGTGGGCTCAAGTTAAGAGCTCATCGAGGCGGCCATACTCCAGTTACAATATGAATGAAGGGGGTAGTTTCTAAAGAAACTTTGGTGCTGCGTCGGTGGGGAAGTAGTATACAAAAATGTGGTTTTATCAAAGGAGTTGATAATGTAAATTGGCCACCGTACAGAGATTCTAAAAGATTCTTCCAGCTACAATAGTTTACAGCATACATCTTACATATTATGGTCAATTGATAAAAACAAGGTATCCGCTGACTAGTATCATCTTACGATATCGTGGGCTCAAGTTTGATAGATAGATAGAGTTTATTACAAATAATTGTGGGAGGCGCGGTGGCCTAATGGTTAGTGCGCTCGACTCCAGATCGAGTGGTCCGGGTTCTGGTCCTGGCCGAGGACATTGTGTTGAGTTCTTGGGCAAGACACTTTACTCTCCCGGTGCCTCTCTCCACCCAGGTGTATAAATGGGTACCCGCGCGAAATGCTGGTGGTAACCTTGCGATGGACTAGCATCCCATCCAGGGGGAGTATAAATACTCCTAGTCGCTTCATGCTACGGAAACCGGAGATAAACGCCGGCTTGATAGGCCTTCTGGCTCGTAAGCAGTGATTACAAATAATTTACATTGCAGCCAAAAAGCTGAATTGCGTAAATAATAACAACTATGAGTAAATATTAACTACCTTATTACATGAAATTTTGGCGACACTTTAATTTAGCGAATTTAGCGATTTTTCAAAATATCGCTAAATTAAAATGTACCAAAATTAAGTGTCGCTAAATTTAAATCGTCACTAAATTAAAATGACTACAATGGGAAATTCCGCCATCTGGTCCGTTTCACACGATCACGCTATTTTACGGTCGATTATGACGTGTATCGGATGTTTACTGAATACCTTTCAGCTTCACAACTGAAATGGATTCTTCGCTCGCATTAAATCTCGCTTTCCCATGTGGACTCGGCGGTTTCCACGTTTATAAAGAGCTATGGAATCCTAGACTAAATGAAAAGCTTGGCACAATTCACGAGGAAAATAATCCGCACGACTGGTTCGCAGTTGCTGTTAGTCGGCTTCCACCAGTCTCCAGGAAGGAGATGTATCCTCAAGGGATGGGAGCAAGCGGGAGTCAAGGAAATTGCCAACAACGACAAACCACTACCACCTGTTGATCCATTTGAAGAAATTGACCTGTCTTGATCGGTGTTTTTAGAAAGTTAATGGCTAGGTACTCGCAAAAGGAGCATTGACTCTGTGTGACAATGTAAATATGAGTGAGGACAGCATGAAGCTGAAGATGACATTATAGTTGCAGTTTTATTTGTTTTGTTAAGTTTTATAACGTTGTATGATTTTTTTAATGATTTTTTTTAATGAATCCATTGACGTTTATTATTTTATCAAATAAATCTTCTATTTCGTAAGAAAAATTGTGTTTGTTCATCGTGGTAAAGTACAATAATAATAATCAAGGTATTATCGTTTGTCTCACGATGTGGTCACTTGTGATATGAATCGCCAAGTAACTACATCATGACACAAACGATTAATAATTTTAATGTTCTATTGTCGTCGCAAAAGTTTTGAATACCTTAATTCGCCAGAAAGTTTCAGCTTGCAAAATCGCAAAAATTAAGTGACATGTTCCAAAATTTACGAAAAATCGCTAAATTAAGGTGTCGCTAAATCCTGATTTTTCAAAATCGCTAAATTAACGGGTCGCCAAAATTTCATGTAATAAGGTATAATAAATGTGAACTAAGATGTAATAAGTTAGGATAAATAATACACTTCTAAACATGTGATAAGACATTTGATAAAATACCTATGTTAAAATATCTATATTAAACGAGAGACTTGCTCATAGCTGGTATAAAAGTATTCTTAAACCTGTTGGTACTTATATGAGGTAGCGCAAAATTACGCTTAAGTCTTAAATGGTACTTATGAATGTTCCTCGGAGGCAGTAAATGAATCAACTTATTTGATGGACTTGCAATGACATTATTAAAAAAATTATACAGAGTTCACGTTTTCTACCATATAAATAACTCGTGTTAAATAGCTCTAGATTCTTGTTGTATCTGTTTCCAGTTGATATAGTTGAGAGCGCCCTCTGTTAACATGATTGTTCCATTGAAGTGTATTTGAAATAGTGACACCCAATATTTTAGCATGTTCTGCTAAAAAAAAGTTTTTTTGTATTAATTACAATAGGGTCAAATTCACTTCTAGCGACTTTGAAGTCTATGAATAATTCTTTACACTTTTCAGCATTCAACTGTAGTTTGTTCGTCGTTGACCAATTTTCCACTTTGGCAATAGCTTCCTGAACAGTACTGGCGGTGCCCTTTGGGGCTACTTCAGCCAAGGTCGTATCGTCGACATACTGGAAACTCTTGGAGAGATTAGGTCATTTATCATTAAAATAAATAACCACGGTCCAAGTTTTGTGCCTTGGGGAACACCTGAAGTAACGTGTCCCCACTCTGAGAAACAATTGGTGATCTATTAGAACAAAGGCTTTCCGATGTTAGGAGTGACCTCATGTTACTCTGCACTGGGTGTCCTGTACAATATTGCTTATTTGTAATAAATAAAAGACCCCGGATGTCGCTTGCTTTATCCAACAAGAAAGCATGGCGCGCAGTTTGTGTTAATATGTTATCATTTATTTCTCCATCATGAGCGCTGACCGCAATCCGACTTCCGATAGTCCAGTAATACAATTCTTACAGCACCGCCGGTTGAATCTGTGGCCATTGACCATTTATGAATCATGGAAATTAGAGCTTGAGTTGTAGAGGATTTAGGTATGGTACCAAATTGTTTTGAATCCACGATCTCTAAGACAACTGGGCCAACATACCTGCGCACAACAAAATCCTGAGCTTTTTTAGACATAGTGGCTGTTAATAATCGGTCTGAGATGTTTACACATATCGGTAATTGGTCTTTGGGCAATGGAGTAACGTTAGCTTGCTTCCAGATGGGTGAAGGTTCTTGTTCAAGATATGAGCTATTCAGGATAATGCGCACAGGCATAGCAACAATTTCAGCGTAATCTTTGAGTATCCATTTCGGTACGTCATCAGGACCAGATGATTTAGATGGATTGACTTTCAATAAGATTGAGTACACGATGGCATCAGAAAGTCTGAATCAACTTCGAAGGGAGGTGAGCAATCCACTGGCTGGTAGCTTGACATCGGCTCAAGAAGAGCACCATTTATTAAATTTGCAATGTCTTGCAAGAACTTTCCACCAATTCCATCAATGTGTAATTGGGGGCGAATTGAAGGTCTTGATTTCCTGTTGATGGTACCATGCCTGCTATTTTCTTGACATTACTCCACCACTGACTAGGTTTGCTGTCTCTCAGATTTTCGACTTTAGCGGCGTAAAATCTGCTTCGGCAACATTTTCTTTTTCTGTTAACGATGTTACGATAATCATGCTTAAAGAGTTCTGTATCCCCTTCAGCGCAGGATTTTTGTCGAGGAATGATAAGTTCTTTTAGCTCGGAGGTAATTCATGGAGCATCGTTTACATGAAGTTTCACAGTTTTCAGAGGCATAATGGTATCAAAGCCTGTTTTGACTAGATTGAGGAATAGCTGTAGTTTATCCTCCCACCTGTCGATGGAATCCACAATGGACCAGTCAGTTGAACAAAGCTATCTACCAAGCTCGATCTTCTTACTTGGGCGAGTTTTTCTTCTCTTTACAGCAAGACGACTGGAGGTGAGAGGACTTCTCAATTTTGGATATAGCAAAATGATGGATAGATATCAACAAACTGTTTATCATAAGCCTGATACATGTTCGTGATAATAAGATCGAGTATTTGCCACTGTCTCTTGTAGGTTTCCGGACTAACTGTTTTAATCTAAACTGGTTCAGCAAACGATTGCCATTAAGACGATTAAAGAAGGGTGGTAGACCGTACAAGATACAACACAAGAAAGACCTCGAGGAAGCCTTGTTGGTCTGAGATGGACCCAGAGCACCTCTAGTACGGGGTGATGCAGATGTCTGAGAGTTTTGAACTTGATCGAGTTCTCTATGTATAAATAAACGGGTTAGGGTTTACCAGATCTCTTTATTTCGTATATAAGCAAACTTTGAAAATGTAACGGTTACTATCGAGAATGCATGTAGAGTTGCATACGAAACGTCAAGTTAATGTAAAATGCATTTTTTATTATTTTTTATCGCCGCTGTTTGTATTTTATTCTTAATTGATACGACGGCCGAAGAGCAAGAGTATCTTCAAGTTTAGAGCTAATTGAGGTCAGCTATTTTTTTAAGTTGACCGCTGACCTGCTACTGAGTTCCGATTGGATCGCAGGTTCAAGCCATGTTATGGTAAGCATAACCTAATTTTCGGTCTCCGTGCGGCGTCTGGGTCCAAATAAACCCATTAAACAAAAAAGCGTCACGAAAAAATTGTGTAACTTCTGGTTTCTCCAAATTCGGTGTGTTAATTGTGAATAAAATAAGCCAATCGTCTACCAAGTTTTAGCCTGGAAACTTGAGTAAGTCATATACAACATCCATCACAAGCTGTAAAAGTGGCCGCCTTATTAGAGGGCTTTATCGTGGCCCTGAAATCAAAACTTGTTTGTTTAATTTTTTTTACGTTTTCCTGTAGAATATGCCTTTCTTACCCATCTTGCGAAATATCAATCCGTTACGAAAAATGGACCGTTTTATCGGAAATTTCACGACCGCCATTACTTGGCCTTGTTCTTGGAGGCCTGCTTACGTATCAGAGTTAGTGACGTCAGAGACTTAATGCGAACTCCTCACATGGCTAATTTTCGTGGGGAAATTACAGGTTGCCATTCCGTTTTTGCTGTCTCGAACTGAAAAAAAGCCGTAAAGTCGCTGTTCAGGGCAATTCTGCAGCAATAGCTGAAATATTAAGGCTGGAATTTCATTGCATCGCAGCCCTCCTAGCGGATCCTTGCGGGATCAAATGCTTTCAACCGTGAGGTAATTTTGTCGTTTGTTCAGTACATTTTACAGAAGACTGCTTTGAGAAGGTCCTTCATGTTGAAGGATCCAAACGAAAAATTCTTCCTTACGCTGTTCCGACCATTTGGAGGAAAAGGACAAGAGACGGGGTAGTGTCAAAAACGAAGACCGAAGACCGACAACACGAAAACAAAGGTCTGGACAATGAAGACCTCCAAAACGAAGACCCACTCGAAAAAACGTCTAAGGGGCCGATAACATGAGCCGGGATGGCCCGGTTAGGCGGGCTGGCTCGTTCAGCCGAGATCCTGGCACGTCTGAAAAACATACCAAAATTCAAGTTTGCAATTGAATGGAAAAATCTCAGCCCGGTTAGCCGACATCCCGGCATTACGATGCCGGCATCCGGCTAATTGCACACAACCGGGAAGGGGAACTGCTAGAAGCTCCAACATATTCCCGCACAAGACGACAAATTGTCTTTAGGCCACAGCTCGGAGGAATCTATGGAAATAAAACATGGCCATGTAAAGTTACCTGTCAGTTATTTTCCATTCGATACTCGGTCTGTAAAAACGTTTTCTGTCAACAAGCGACACAAATAGAACCAAGAGCAATTACAAACCATTTTTCCATTTCTACTTTCCCGTAGAATCTACTCCAAAGAATCTCCTCTTCCTCTGCGGCCACTTTTTTTTTTAAGGTATTCAGCAACTTCTTGTTAATTGACCGCTTCTTGTTCAGTGGCAATCGGCGAGACGCGTAGAATCGCTCGCTGGTTGAAACAAAACTTTCCTCAAGCATCGGGAGATTGTTCTTCGCCAATTTCGCTAGAATACACTGTAATCAGACATTTCAACATCCCGGCATTACGATGCCGCGATCCGGCTAACCGGGCTGAGATTTTTTCATGTAATCGCGTTCACCGGGACAACCCGGTTAGCCGGGCCAGCGATTTCCAACCACATTACTCCACTTTAGACCAAAATGGCCCAAGGAATAGTCGTTTTTTTCTATGTTTAAATAAAGGATCAATAAGATAGCAAACCAATAAGGCTTCTTTAAATTGTAGAATGAAAGTCCGACACGAGAATGGTGGAAAAAGTGTTTCGCGCCATAACTATCAATCATATCGTTAAACTATCTCAAAATGACGATCAATAGATCACTGAAGGTTTTAGTTGAAATTGCAGAACGTTCGTATGTTGTATTTATCAGATGTAAGACACGAAAGTAATTTATGAAATCCTTCGCTGGTCACCAGCTTTATGTTTAACGGAAATCGAGAAATTTGAAGGACTTCAGTGGGAGGTGCTGATTTCCTTTCCCTTTCCTTTTTGAATTCGTGGATTAAAGTAGAATTTTGTAATAAATCTCAAATCTCTACTCTTTCTTTCTCTTGCCCAATGGATGTTGTAACTAAGCATTTCTGTGTACCTGACAATATTTCGAAACGGAATAAGACTACTCAAGGGCTTTTTTTAAAATCTTTATCTGGGCCAGTACAAACCTAGTTTTGTTCTATACTACGTTTTTGAAAACCCAGTCCTTGTTTCATACCTAGTCTGCAGTCCACGTTTTATACCCTGTCCGCAGGCTTTGTTTCATACCTGGTCTTCGTTTTATACCCGGTCCGCAGTCCGAGTCCGCAGTCCTCCTTTTCAGTACACTAACCGAGTTTAGAATATGTCGTGTGAAAAAAGATAACAACAACAAGAAGAAGTGGAAAGAAGTATACACAAATTTGGTTTTATCAACAGAGTTGATAATGTAAATTGGCCACCGTACAGAGATTCTAAAAACTGACGTTTCGAGCGTTAGCCCTTCGTCAGAGCGAATCCAAATATGGAGGGAAGCTTGTCTCGCTAAATTGTTATTAAAATTCGCCATTCTACAATTTAAAGTAGCTTTAAGTTTGCCATCTTATACATCTTGTATTTAAACATAAAAAAAGATGACTATTCCGTGGACCCCTTCAAAAATAACATTTGAATTAACCTTAATTGTACGTTTTTTCGAGGGGGTCTTCGTTTTCGAGGTCTTCGGTCTTCGTTTTCGGGGTCTTTGTTTTCGATATTGCCCAAGAGAAGGTGGTACAGGGTATGCGTGAGTCCGTGTGATTATAATTTTTTCCCGGAGTGAGGGTTTTTGAAACACAATTTTTTCCTCCAGGACCGACATTCGGATAATCCGCGCTTTTTTGTGTATGTTTTGTCCAGGTCATAAAGAAATTTTAAGTGCCGAAGTGTATCTTTCCTTCGCACGGACCAGGGCGACGAGGACAACAACAACACGGCTGTAGTTGTTCTGGATGAGAATCAGCCGGTTAGCTTGAAACTGAATACTGATATTGTCACGTCTTTGTTTACCCTTGAGTACGATAATTTGATAGATTGCCCGTTTTCTTTTCAGTCCTTTGACAAGTACTCTAAACACTGTAAGGCTGATTTTATTTCAGGTCATATACTTCTTTTAGAGTTCAGCTGTTTCCAACAGCATGGGAATGATAAAATGGCAATTTTATTTTAGAAGATACCTCTTTTCATCTTTGTTTTACCTAGGAATTGAACTTAGAGTAAGGTGATTATAGAACAGTATGACTTGGGGGAAGTATGTGTCTATAATTTTCATATATTCACACTGACACCCTAACATGCCCTAACATAAGCCCTCCTTATGACACCCAATTCTTTAATGAATGGAAAATGTTTCCCATTAAATTTGTCCGACCTCGTTGAGCTGCGCCCTTAGCAATTCAGTCTCCGACTGTGAGAAAGGGCGATTAGCAGGTCAAATATTATATATATTATATTATTTTAACCCCGGAATTCCTCTTTTAGGCTTGGCTAAATCTATATATTATATTCAGTATGTTAAGATGCATATTTGAACTCTTTGTTAATCAGTGACAGCAAAACCTGATACGTGATAAGTTTCTCAACACTCAGTGGTACCGGTACTTGCCACGAAATGCCTTTCCAAGTCTGTGTCACAAGGGGGAAGAGGATTTACCGTTGGGGATTCAGCATTACAATTGTAATTGAACTCTAAAAAGCTTGTCAACAAGTTCTTTGAAGGGGTCAATTGCACTATATTTCATTTTATATTAGTGGGAGAAAGGTATTATTTAGTCTGTACGTAACCGATATCGGTACATATGTAACTGGGATAACCTTCTTTTGATTCCGTAGAAAATGGTATTTGGAAGAGGACATCTGACTAAAGATTTACTAATTTAATCACAAAGAAGAAAAAAACGTTTCCATGCAGCATCCACTTCCTTAGGTAACACTGAACGCAAACGGCCTTCATCCTGTATGTCTAGCCTAGCCCCGACTGGCCGTGTCAAATAAGTTTGTAATCGAGACCTACTAACAACAGTTATTAATGCCTTTGCTTTTAGTACGGTGTTCAAGTCATGTTGGTGTGGTCCAATGCCTCAGGAAAGATTATCGCTTAACTCCAATAGACCAATTTCGATATATTAAAATGCAGTCCGAAACAAAAAGCATCATCTCGAGGCTCTGGGGAATAAATATAAGGATTTGTATGAGTTTATTCCCCAGAGCCTCGAGATGATGCCTTTTGTTTCGGAATAAATTTTAATATATCGAAATTGGTCTATTGGTCTTGTCATCTGGACATAGGACAAAAGTAATTATATTATCGAATAGTAAACGCGTGGAATAACCCCAGACAAAACTTGAAAATTATAGATTCTGTACTCTTTTAAATATCATCATAGGAAACTTTTCAATATATATGTTGCATTTTTATCTTTTAATAGTATATTGTCAAAATTCCCGAGAGGGAAGTGTAAATATAGCATTGCATAGTGTTTTACCTGAACAGTTACGGTGTCCCCGGACGCGTGTGTCAATCAATTCGTTCCCATATTCATCTACGCACCAACAGTATCCGTTGGAGTCATGACACTGTGAAGGCTGGTACCCACCGTCCTCACGACACTGGGGGATAAACATCCCTGGAGGAGGATATTGGAAAGTCGATAAAATATCCTCCGTCTCCTCATTGCACGGCGATTTATTAGCTTAAAGAAAGAAATAGCGAACGTAAGTGTTAGCTGAGGGTAAAGGATAGATGATTTTGCCTTCAATTCAGGGATAACAACCTGATCTGTTTTCGATCTCATAGACCGAATGCATAAATGGCGGCCAAAAAATATTCTTTTGTTTATGTGCTAACTAGCCTCACTAGCCTCGTTTGCATGGACAAAATACAAAAGAAATGTTGCTTGAGAGCGAGGCTAGTGAGTCTAATTAGCACATATGATCAACACTTAACTGCAAGCATGACCCTCATCATAGGATCGATATTAGTCTGCAGGAAAAGGCGATTGTTGTTTCTGTAAATCAGCCCATTAGGCGAATAAATGAAAAGACAACGCCAAGACAGAGACTTCAGCAAAGAAACCGCCTATTTTAAAATTGCCTTTTTTCATATCTTACCACAGTTCGGTCTTCCTTTCATCCGACTTTCTGGCACTTCATTTCCGTATTCATCCATGCACCAACAATACCCCGATGTCGCGTGACATTGCAGGGTATCATATCCTCCATCTCCCCTACATTCAGGTGCATGTAAGCCCACAACAGGTACATTTCTTAGGCCCAAGGCCTGACGTCTCTTAATTTGGCATGGGCTGAGCCAGGCTGCAAGAGAACAAACCCAAAAAAAGGAGAAGCAAAAATGATAATAAGAATACATTATTAATACAACTTTTAGTCTTAGTTGAGTTATCGATATGGTCAGCAGGGTTGAAAACAGCTACATCATCAGTTATGACAAACAACAGTAAAAATAATGGGCATCAAGGAATTCGAAACTGACAAATTTACCTAAATGATTGGTTTTTAGTCACTTTATTACTCTCAACAGATGACGTCATTAGCTACAACTAGACGGCTGCAAACAAGAACAAGACGCCTGCAAGGGCACATACAGTTAACACAAATTATCCAGTCACAGTGAACTTCATCTATAGATAAACATGGGAAAATGACGAGAGATCATTTCTAAATCATCCGAGAAACTTATTACAATCACAGTTCAACAACTTCTCATCCTGTATTCGAAGTCCGGTTCTGTAATCCTGGTTTAGTTCCTCGGAAACTGTTCAAATCTGCCGTGGCGAAGACAAAAAAGAACACTTCTGTACTCCATTTCTCTCAATGTTCAAAAATCTAGAATCCTGTAGTTGAGTTTTCCACAGTCCAGTCCAAAGTCCTGTTTTTTACGTTTCCATAATCTTGATTTCAGTGTTGGAGTAATTTAGTACCAAACGTTCCATAATAACTTGCTTAAATCCAGTAGTCCAGTCCGGGTTCAAAACGACAAAACTCTCTGTTATCGATTCTATTTTTTCGGCATGATTCTACACTCGAGCTGAACAAAAAACTATCAAAAAACGAAACCAAAAAAACCCTAGTGATCGCTTCTCGCGAGAAGAGATCTACACAGCCAGTCGAAACTGTTCTGTTCCTGCCTCATACGGCCCTGAAAAAAGTATCGTAGTACAATGGTACTTGACCATAGCCCTTGGTCGAGAAACTAATCTTAGCCAAAAGGTCGAGAAGCGATCAGGCTACGGGATATTTAGGTAAAAAATGTGGGGATACGGGGGAGGGGGAGGGGGGGCTGGGGATGGAGGAGATAAGGGATATATTTAAAAACGGGAACGCATTGCGTATCTGTAGTAGTGCAGTAACTTGACAGTGTTTCTTTCCATGACTGCCATCTGAGCTGCGTTTTGTTTTTCAGGAGATTCAGATTGTCCTTGCCTAATATGTAGCCCTAATAGTACGCGATGTTGTTTTGCTATTGTAAATCATCGCAGTGCCATGGTAGATGTTTTTTTCTAAATATCCCCTGAGAAGACATGTGGTTCAGTAAAATACTAAACCCAGAAAGATTGAAAAAAATAAAAGGAAATCGAAAAACATTGGCCTCAAGGCTGAAATAAAAAAAAATATTGACCATTTTCAACCACAAGCTTGAGAGCGTACTCTGAGCTTCTGACAGCTTTCCGAGACAAAAGTTCACTGAAGTAAATCTCTGTCTGGCGGGGTCAGTATTAAGATGGGGAACACCAAAAGATGTGACTTGCTGTCGGTAAGATACGACCAAAAATTCTCAGTATAGATCTTTATATCCTGCTTCATGTTAGACAAATGTTGACGCAAAAGTAAATAAATATTGATATATAGAATAGTAAAAGGTAAAAACTGTTAAAATGTTTGACTAAACGTTTAGTCAAACATTTTAACAGTTTTTACCTTTTACTATTTTATAATTTTACCGGCGAAATGCATATATATTGATATATAGCTTTTAAGAAGAGCAGAAGGAACGTTTTAGGAAGTGTCGATCTAGAATATAACAATTTGCCATCAGCAACAAAATTTGCGAGATGAAAACAAAAGCTTTATGTCACGAATGTAAAAAGTTACCATTTTGGGAGATTTTTGTTACGTTCAAATTTCCTATCATACTTTCAGTTGTATAAGTAAAATCGCAAAATCATAGTGGCATCTATTTTAGCAGCCGCCTGTGATCAAGTTACCTTGCGTGTTTAATACTAACAACTCACGAAACAATGGATACATCTGTGACAAAATGACGGCAAGACACCGGGTTTTTTTAGTTTGCTTTTTTTTTTTTATTTCAAGTGTTGTAAAGTTCGGCAAATTATATGCGAATTCAACCTAAAGATCACAATCGTTGATGCTAGTCCAAGTGTTAGCCAAAGTTAAGCCCTTTCGAATGGAGTTAGTAGAGAGCTTTAGATTCTAGGACGAGAACAACTACGAGTACGAATTTTTCTCGTAGAACAACACTGAGCGCGCGCAAACCAGCGTCATTTTGGCGGGAAAAACGTAATACCGTCGTCATTTTAGAACGAGGTTTTGCAAAAATGTCGTCGTGTCTAAACAAGCCACCAACAACGTAGCAGTTTTGGCATTTTTCGATCAGGAAAAGGCTCAGTTGCCAGCAATAAGAATATCTGAGCAAACTATGCTTCTAACAAAAGGTAAAAATTAACCGTCCAGGTTATAATTTTCTAAGTACTTTTGCTTAAAACAGGCTGTCAAATCTCGTACTTGTTCTAGTTCTCGCACTTGGATGGGGGACCGATGCGAAGTCCCCGTGATGGTCATAAATATATGTATGTAGTTTAATTGATTTCATTTTTTTATTTTGTTTGGCCGTTGAAGGCTATTTTCTTATTTTCTTTAAACTAAAAGATTAAAATAAGGATTTTTAAACGACCTTTCAGTAGAATTTTTTTAAACATATAATTACTTCTCTGTCAAAAATTTGCATAACCTCAACAGAGAAAAACATCACGCACACAACAATTTTATCGCATTTTCTTTCGTTGAAATCTTATGCTTAACACAGGAATTTTGGTTATTGTAAAAAAATATTTCTCTATGTATTCGTTAGCAACCATCCTTTAAAATTTGAGAGAAATCGACCGATGCGCGAATATTTTACATTTTTTAATGGGCGGTGAACGTTCTTAGTGCTTTCAGACGGGAAAGTGAATACAACAGATACGTGCGGGCATGCGAGCGAAAAGAGCAATGATTGTGGTATATGCATTAAGTAGAGTGCGCATGTTGCCCTTCTATTGGTCAAAGTAAAAAACAGTGGCCAATAAAAGATGTCGTTTTATTTTCGACAAAACTACACTTTCCAGACCTTACAAAAATTAACCAATGATAACTAACGTTACAAATTGAGGATACGAGGAAAACAAACGGTCCCCATTTTCCTGCTCTAGATCATCCAGAGAATTTGTAGTTGGCAAGTTTTGAATGTCCTGTCGGGCAGCGTGTGGACATCTGATCTTGGTAAGGCCTCATCATATGAAAAGTGCGGGAAGATTATAATAAGGGCACACTTTTCGCTTTTCAGTGGCCAGGAATAGCCACTTCGGCAAATCATTGCGATGAAGGCACGTTTACCTTAAGTATTTTAAAGTGCGTTAAATTTAAATTGACTGGAACAGTGAAAATGACCAGAAGTAGTATTTGTCAACTCCAATTAACATACATTTTACGCCCAAATCTAAAAGAAAATAATTTGGAAGAATTCAGAAATAAGCACAAAATAGTAAACAATCTCTCAAAAAAAAAAAAAAAAAAAAAAATCCGCGAGCCATTTTCCTGCTGTTGTTTGCATTAGTCTTACACTCGTAACTTTCGTAAGGAATGAATATTAGATTTACCTAGTAAAGAGCAATCATGCATTTCCATTGAACGCGTTCCTGGTAGTTCATTTCCGGTTTTATCAACACACCAGCACTGCCTAGTTGAGTGAAGGCACTGTCTTTCTTCAAAAGAGCCATCAGCTTTGCAGAGTGGAATAAAGTGTTTAGGGGAAGTGTTTTTTAGGCATTCGTCACGGCGGGATTGGCAAACTGATGATATTATGCCTGTTCGAGTAAAGAAGAAAACACATTACAGCCGTTGATACCTTTACCATGCCTCCAAATCATTAATATACTGTGTAATCTGAAATGATCTCTATCTCGCAAGTCTTAAATTATTTTAATTGCATGTTTTAGAGTTTTCTCAATGTAAAGGTTGCCAACAAAGGCATCTTCGACTATCTCATTGGATTCATCGCATAAAATAATTCAACTTATAGTTGTCATATCATTTTATGGCATACTCTTTGCCTGAGATTAGTTAATCATGATACATCTATGAGGTGAGTGACATTCTTGCTACAAGGAGATAGATAAAAAAATTTAACTGACCTACTCTTGTGCAGTTGGGCTTTCCCCATTGCCGAGTCCCCATCAACTCATTGCCCAGGTCGTCTACGCACCAACAGAAACCGGTTGCATTGTGACACTGAGTCTGTTCAAATGAACCATCAGGCTGACAACTTGCAACAAACATACCAACAACTGATCTACTGCTCATGGTTATCGCTCTCTTGCGCTCCCGTTCACATGTTGTCATAGCAACTATAAAAGGGTACCATAACATGATTGATGCGTGACCATATTCAAGAGATGATTTGTCTTTTGGGACTCATTAACTAAGATGATGGGAAAGTTGCATTAGACGTATGGCGGTGCTTATTGTAAATCTTTACATATGCAACATTCTTAATAGAGGCTTTCCGAAGAAACAGGCATTCTTTATTTTCATGTCCTTATAGTTTATATTTTAATTTGTCCCACTTATCTGGACAATTTAAGAAACTGTCTGTTGTAGTCACATCAAAAATTCAGGTGTCTCCAATGAGATTCGAAACCATTACCTCTGCGATTTCGGTGCAATTCTCTATCAACTGATCTGTAAGGCCATACAGTTGCGAGCAGGTCAATTTGTTCGGCTCGTGTGGTTAATGTTTTTTGGCCGTCAAATCCGGTCTCAGGTTGAATCCGTATTTACCTAGGTTAATTTGGTGATCCTCATTTTACCTAGGTTGAATATCCACTCTACATAGTTTAAAGCAGCTACCAACACCCCAAAAAGGACTAAAAACACCTTTATCTTTCCTCAAGCTCGGTCTTACGCATTTCAACACATTTTCTTAATGTTTCGTATCGTCTTATCGGTTTCTGTATTCATACACTTACCCATTCACTCTCAACATTACAACATAGTAAGGGAACAAAGAACTTTCCTATGCACTTACCAGTAGTCGAACTCGGACCCTCCAGATATATAGTCCTGTGTCTTCACCACTACACTACTACGACGAAGATGTGTAACCACACACTGTTCTTTCCATTACTTTACCTTTTATAATAAGTCAACTGATATTCATGCATAATAACCAAAACTTATCTTTACCTGACCCTAATTACTGGTTAGCATACGGCAATCCAGTCGAAATCTGCGTCTCGTTTTTCGGCTTTTTTTTTCTCTGTGTCGGAAATCGGAAAAGTTGCGCAATAGGGTCTTCCTGTCACTCCCCTGCTAGATGTTAACTTTTGTCCTAGAGTCTTCTGCGCGCATCATTGAGAGGTTTCAGGGGGTAGTGGAAATGCGTAGATTTTATCCGGTGCAATGGCGTCAATGTAACGCTAATGGCGTTTTAGTGGATCTTTAAACAAAACATACTCTTACGGAGCTCACGAATGGAACGCCAATTGGATAAACAAGACAGGCAGTAAAAAAAAGTATCTCGAATCTTGAAAGCGACGAGTAATGGACATCGTCGAGCCGTATCAAAGTCAGCTGCAGTTCCAATATTTTACCAACTGTGACGTTATGTACAACAATGAAACCTAATGGAAAGTTCTCTGGTAACTTTTTCTGATTGGATATGGACAGAGAGGAATCGAACACCTCGATGGGATCTGTGATTTCTGTTGTCTGGTCCTTTATATTTATCTGTACTCAACTCTGCACAGTCTTTAGGTAAAACACAATTGGAAATTTGACTATTTCTTGTTAGTCAAGAATTATTTATGGCGGAGCCAGAAATGTTGTTTTTCTCAACAACATCTTTTGCTGGAAAGGTTTGTGTGAGATTTTTGAGCCTTTGTGGATTCATCGTGTTGTGTATAATTTAAAATCAACTAATTTGCATACATGGGTTGAAATTTGACACGCGCCGAGCAGTTTTCATAAAGATGATGGATAGGTTTTAGTCGTGCTCTTTCTGGAAAATGATTACTTGGTAGCTATAGCTTTTAACGTCAGAAAAAAGATCTGGTTTGTCATTATGGTGTAAAATGAAGCTAATATGGGAAGCCAAAAATATTTGATTAAGTTTCTGGTTAATCCAATTTATTGCTACAACTTACTTAGTGCGAAGATTGTTTACATTACTCATTAACACGACAACTTTTCAGCAAGATTATTATATCGCTTTAATCTAACCCAAAATCATTTAGAGAGTAAAAAATTCATATTTATTAACCATTTCCTTCGCTTTTGTGTTTGTCAGTATTGTGATTTACATGTACGATAATTCAGGTTCACGTGTTCGCAAGTATGTTTTTAATGAGGCTAAATGAAATTTAAGGAAAGTTACAATCATGGTCTTGCTGGCCATCAGTGTTAGAAACTAAAGCTATTGGGGAAAGGGGCACCATTTGCATGCTGCAGGGGCGTTTACCAACTCAACGTTGCAGATCGTTGCGGATCTTTTAGCTTTGCCTTTTGGCTCGTCTTTTTGCTTTGTATTCGTTCTCGTCAATCTATGGCTCATCTTGTCCCGCTCTACGCGTAATGGTATGGCTACTGCCTTTTTCTGGCGTCTTCGGAGGTGAGCTCTATGGCTTCGAGCATTTCAAGTTCAGTTGCTTCGTTTGTTGTTGACCCGATTTCGGCTGGACAAAACACGTCTTTAACTCCCGGGATCTTGGCTGCTAATGAAGCTGCGGCCAATAGAGCGGCCTTGCAGGCGGTACAGGCGGTGCAGGCCTCGACCTCGGCGCAAGCGGCGGCTACTACCGCTTCACCAGTTGTTACCACGTGCTCTGGATCAAGCGCCGAATTGCATTCCAATACAGTCCAATTGCCTTTATTAGGAGTTCAGCCTCGTTCTCAAGTCTTTTCACTGCCCTCCGAAGGCCTAGGTAGGTCATTATTTGTGCCTTCATTTGTGAACACCTTTACTTTGCCACCAGTCGCCACGGCTTTGCCCGCGATGGGCTCATTGTCCACTACATGTGCGTCCTTCGGAGTTTGGGTTACGAGCGTTCCACCCCATCCTGCGCCAGTTTTATATCAGCCCTTCGTGGTCGGTCCTGGTTTTTCCCCAATCCCTGCTAAGTTGGCAGTGCAATTCTCTGAGCGAACTAACAGCGGCCAGTTTCGTTCAGGGTCGAGGCTGAGCCTCAACTTTACTCGTCGGGCGGGTCATCTTAATGTCTGGCACAAAACAACGTCGGCGTCAAATGGAGGACATTGTTAGCGGGGTGGAGGCATTTACGCTCTTCGCCATGGTCCTAACTTCATTTTTCCTACATCGTTGGTGGGATTTAAACGGCTTACAAACTGCTCATTCTGAGCACCTATCGTCCGTTTGCGGGTCGAGTTTGGCTAACATATGATCATGCCTTCAGAGAGCATACCGCAGCCACCAAACTCACCGATTGGTACTCAGTAAACGAGCAACTGTATAAGTTCCATGCAGCAGGAGCTTCAGCACGTTCATCTTCATCTTCAGAAACACAGTTCCACAGTCCACGGAAGCGGTTAGCTCTTCTGCAGCAATGATCGTTTGCAAGTCCTGGGACAACCGGGGCAAATGTTCTTCTCCCTACTCTGCGTGACTCCCATTGTTGCAGTAAATGTGCAGGAAACCACCGGGCCACCGCCTGTCCTGGCAATTCTGGGGCTCCGCTTATACGCTTTTCGCGCTCACCCTCTGCCCCTCGTGATAAGGTCAAATTTCGGTGGAACTAATGAACCTTGTTACACTGTCTATGTGATATTACGGACTTCTGTTGTACTTTTTATATTTAGCATGATCGCGTGTTTGATTATCTCTTTTGTTTTATAGTTATTATTATCATTATTATTTGGTTAAGATTATTTTTGTGCCATTAAACCGCAGTCAATCAGCATTGGTTTGCCTGACTTGTTGTCTGTCTTTCTTTGCTGTCTCTCACTCTAGCTCCCCCCCAGCCTTCCATCAGTAGATAGGGTCACCCCCTATGTGTGGAGCAGTTTGCCACAGAATTGACGAATCACCAAGATCAAGGCAAGGTAGCCCACGTTGTGGAAGGTTTGCGTCAGAGCTTCCAAGCTTAAGTCGGCCAAATGGAATAAGCCCTCGGCCTTAATGCACGCTTTAAGTTGTTGACGAGTATCTGGATAACGAAGTCTCTCGTGGGAGGGTAGCTGGCCCTTCTCTTCTCCTCCCCTGCAGCCCCAGCACATCCGTAGCTTTGGGGTTATTCCCAAGAAAGGTCAGCCAGGCAAGTGGAGGCTTATAGTTGACCTGTTCTCCCCAGCAGGGTCTAGCGTTAATGATGGGATCGACCCGGAGCAATTTTCTTTACAATAGATTCACGTGGATGACATTCATCTGCATGGTTGCCAAGTATGGCCGTGGTGCTCTCATGGAAAAGTTTCGACGTAGAGGCAGCTTACTGTACATTCCCGTCCACTCTAATGACCGTTTCCTACTTGGCCTCAAGTGGCGAGGTTACTTGACGCTTCCCTTTGGTTTGCGCTCTGCTCCTTTCATTTTCGACTCGGTAGCTTTCCTTGTGGAATGGATCATCATTCATAATTACAATGTTCCTAACTTCGCACATTACTAAGATGATTTCGTTCTAGCTGGTCCTCCCCCTTCGCCCGTTTGTGCCCAGTATTTGTCTACTGCGTTGGAGGTGTGACAGCATCTGGGTCCTGCCGCTCCATCCCAAAAAGTGCGAAGGTCGTCCGTGTACGTCGTTGTCTGTATTTGGTTCACGTGTTCGCAAGTATGTTTTTGCATCTCGTAGATGTTTAGATTTTCAATTACAAATTCTGTTTTGATTCAAACAGACGAAAACGGCTTCCAGACCCGACAGATGTAATGTACATTCATTTAAATATTGCAACAAAAACGAAATACGGAAGTTTCTTGGCTAAAAAAGTATGCTGCTTTACTCCGAAAACGACGAACTATTGACATTGTTACCTGTAGTTCGTTCAATGTAAACAAGAACGTTGACACAAGGCGATCAGGTGCACCTTTGTGGTTGCCTAGCACGTGATGAATTTCTTCCATTCACAAAAACATCATGAGCTTCCCGAGACCTCAGAAATCTTAACGCTTTTACGATCGATTGCCATTATCTGTCGCTGAGATTTAGAAATTCAGATTTTTATACAAACTATGTTATTCTTTTCTTCATCTGTCGTTTGGCTACTTACCCTAGCTGGGTGCCAAGGTCGGAAAGAACGCTTCCGCGATTCCAAATCAACGGTCAAGGACGAAAAAAAAAGTCATGTGTCGCACACAAACCCCAGAACTCGCATTTCCTTTCCCACGGGCGTTTCGCTTATGGTGTGGCATAAACGTTTGTGGAGGGAGTTTTTTGTGTTTTTTTCGGGCAAATCGAAAAAACCGTTCTCTCAACAGCTGTTTTGTACAAGCATGTGTTGGGCGGTGACTTGTCCGGCCCAAGAGGAAAAGGCCAAACTGGGTTGCCGGAGTGTGTCCAGTGAGCTGCTTGCACAGTGCCTTCACGCAACATTACGGCTTTGGGACTGGACGTGAAAACACCCATTTTCTGTTGTAGTTAAAGTATTTTAAAATAGTAAAAGGGGTAAAATTGTTAAAATGTTGTGACTAAACGTTTGTCCGATCTTGTGCGATCATCCTTCAATTATTGGTGTTACTTATAGTGCGATTCGACGGCATGATAGCACTTGCAGATACCTCAAGGCTCGTTTTGAGATGTTGGGTGGGGGAATTAACTAAAACAAAGTTTGAACTTGCCACATGTTGGTTTTGTGCAATTTGTGGGTCAAGGAACGGAGGACGTCATGGAACAAAAAGTGGTAAGGGTGGAGATAAAAGTTTCTCGGCATTTCGAAGTCGTCCATTGTGCACTTTAGTGCAGTAATCTCTAGGCTCGTTTTCTATTACACAGTATCCTGTTGGGTTTTAAACACGTTCAACAATAACTTTTCGCTCTAAGGGGGAAAAAATCATCGAATAAATCAATCTTACGCATGCGAAAATCAAGTACAAATACCAACATCTTTACAATAGCTTCCAAAATTATTAAAGCTGTTGAAGGACGAATAGCCATCACTGTAAAATCACAATTTTTCGGCAGTGAATTTAATGATACGCTTCAAGCCGGCGTTCGCAATGGGAAGCACCCTCCGCTTGGCGGCCAAAACTGGTTTTGACGACCACACCGGCGAGAAATCTGAACTGGCTGCTACGCATGGAAATGAGTTCTGAGGTTGTGCTAGACCAGAGGTATCATTTTTTCGTGTCCTCGAGCCGTATGATTTGGAACCGCTGAGTCGTCTCTGCCGGGGGGGTCCGTACTTTGAAAATTATTCCTCTGTCAGCACCCGCAGGTGTCTTTTGGCTTGGCCTTGCCCTTTTGAACTGTTACGTCCCAACGTTTTGGTGTAAAGGCGTTAAGCCAAAATAAAATTGTGACCGGGTAGCATCAGATTATACTGAAAGAAGGAGGGAGATTATTGAAGCGGAAACAACGGTGTTGCATGTCCCTTCTCTTAGTATGTGTAATCAACGTTTGCTTGGTGGCACACATGCATGATATGACAGGAAAACTGTCCGTGCAGAAAGGCAATTTGGCATGGTTTGTTTTTTGCATGACTAATTAAAGAAGAGTTGAGGGATTTTTTACTCAAGAGCGTGTGTTTGGTCATCTTTGAACTGAATTATATTAGCAAGCGTAACATGTTAGTCAAGGGGTCACGGCTGGGCAATACGTCTGGGTGACACCGGTCAAATGGTCCTAAATGACCCCCAACTTGTAAAAAACTAACTGAAAGCTGCAGTTCAATACCACCCAACTCAGTGCCTTCGGAGTATTTGAGTGTAAACACGTACCACAGGGAAACCCAGTTTACGTTCATGGAGGCAATCTATAATCCTGGGTAAAAACTGTTGGGGTAGGCAATTCCCGGGCTTTTTCCCCCCTTCCCCCATTACAATGTTTGATTTAATTCACGGTCTCCGAAATCAAGATCCGTTCATCGATCGCTCGCAAGTTTTTCAATATTGTACTGAGTGGAAGTTTGGGCTGCTAAAAAATCAGCGGAAAGAAGGGAACACGCGTTGCTCATATAACGAATGAAAGCATGTACATGTAAATTCCTCTACTTGTTGGTCGCGCCAAATTTTCAAGTGTCCCGAAGGTGCCTTGTTGACCCGGATTGTACTTACGGGTACATCACATACTTAATTTGACCGCCTCCCCATAGGGGCTTTTCAGGGCCAATGAAACACAATCAACGAAACAATTGAACCACCAACAACTACAACTGTTTAAAATCCCAACTGGCCGGAGGGACAAACCAGTTGGCTATTTACAAGTGCAGCTGGGAACTTTGAACCAGGGAACTTACCGGGAACAAATTCAAGAGAGTGATCAGAGCGGGTCTTGAACCGGGATCTCCGAATCTCAAGGCAAGCGCCCTAACCACTCGGCCACACTGCCTCCAGTA
>NC_090892.1:1708942-1726442 GCF_036669925.1 Montipora capricornis
ATAATCCGCGCTTTTTTGTGTATGTTTTGTCAGGTCATAACGAAATTTTAAGTGCCGAAGTGTATCTTTCCTTCGCACGGACCAGGGCGACGAGGACAACAACAACACGGCTGTAGTTGTTCTGGATGAGAATCAGCCGGTTAGCTTGAAACTGAATACTGATATTGTCACGTCTTTGTTTACCCTTGAGTACGATAATTTGATAGATTGCCCGTTTTCTTTTCAGTCCTTTGACAAGTACTCTAAACACTGTAAGGCTGATTTTATTTCAGGTCAATATACTTCTTTTAGAGTTCAGCTGTTTCCAACAGCATGGGAATGATAAAATGGCAATTTTATTTTAGAAGATACATCTTTTCATCTTTGTTTTTACCTAGGAATTGAACTTAGAGTAAGGTGATTATAGAACAGTATGACTTGGGGGAAGTATGTGTCTATAATTTTCATATATTCACACTGACACCCTAACATGCCCTAACATAAGCCCTCCTTATGACACCCAATTCTTTAATGAATGGAAAATGTTTCCCATTAATTTTTCCGACCTCGTTGAGCTGCGCCCTTAGCAATTCAGTCTCCGACTGTGAGAAAGGGCGATTAGCAGGTCAAATATTATATATATTATATTATTTTAACCCCGGAATTCCTCTTTTAGGCTTGGCTAAATCTATATATTATATTCAGTATGTTAAGATGCATATTTGAACTCTTTGTTAATCATGACAGCAAAACCTGATACGTGATAAGTTTCTCAACACTCAGTGGTACCGGTACTTGCCACGAAATGCCTTTCCAAGTCTGTGTCACAAGGGGGAAGAGGATTTACCGTTGGGGATTCAGCATTACAATTGTAATTGAACTCTAAAAGCTTGTCAACAAGTTCTTTGAAGGGGTCAATTGCACTATATTTCATTTTATATTAGTGGGAGAAAGGTATTATTTAGTCTGTACGTAACCGATATCGGTACATATGTAACTGGGATAACCTTCTTTTGATTCCGTAGAAAATGGTATTTGGAAGAGGACATCTGACTAAAAAAATTACTAATTTAATCACAAAGAAGAAAAAAACGTTTCCATGCAGCATCCACTTCCTTAGGTAACACTGAACGCAAACGGCCTTCATCCTGTATGTCTAGCCTAGCCCCGACTGGCCGTGTCAAATAAGTTTGTAATCGAGACCTACTAAACAACAGTTATTAATGCCTTGCTTTTTAGTACGGTGTTCAAGTCATGTTGGTGTGGTCCAATTGCCTCAGGAAAGATTATCGCTTAACTCCAATAGACCAATTTCGATATATTAAAATGCAGTCCGAAACAAAAAGCATCATCTCGAGGCTCTGGGGAATAAATATAAGGATTTGTATGAGTTTATTCCCCAGAGCCTCGAGATGATGCCTTTTGTTTCGGAATAAATTTTAATATATCGAAATTGGTCTATTGGTCTTGTCATCTGGACATAGGACAAAAGTAATTATATTATCGAATAGTAAACGCGTGGAATAACCCCAGACAAAACTTGAAAATTATAGATTCTGTACTCTTTTAAATATCATCATAGGAAACTTTTCAATATATATGTTGCATTTTTATCTTTTAATAGTATATTGTCAAAATTCCCGAGAGGGAAGTGTAAATATAGCATTGCATAGTGTTTTACCTGAACAGTTACGGTGTCCCCGGACGCGTGTGTCAATCAATTCGTTCCCATATTCATCTACGCACCAACAGTATCCGTTGGAGTCATGACACTGTGAAGGCTGGTACCCACCGTCCTCACGACACTGGGGGATAAACATCCCTGGAGGAGGATATTGGAAAGTCGATAAAATATCCTCCGTCTCCTCATTGCACGGCGATTTATTAGCTTAAAGAAAGAAATAGCGAACGTAAGTGTTAGCTGAGGGTAAAGGATAGATGATTTTGCCTTCAATTCAGGGATAACAACCTGATCTGTTTTCGATCTCATAGACCGAATGCATAAATGGCGGCCAAAAAATATTCTTTTGTTTATGTGCTAACTAGCCTCACTAGCCTCGTTTGCATGGACAAAATACAAAAGAAATGTTGCTTGAGAGCGAGGCTAGTGAGTCTAATTAGCACATATGATCAACACTTAACTGCAAGCATGACCCTCATCATAGGATCGATATTAGTCTGCAGGAAAAGGCGATTGTTGTTTCTGTAAATCAGCCCATTAGGCGAATAAATGAAAAGACAACGCCAAGACAGAGACTTCAGCAAAGAAACCGCCTATTTTAAAATTGCCTTTTTTCATATCTTACCACAGTTCGGTCTTCCTTTCATCCGACTTTCTGGCACTTCATTTCCGTATTCATCCATGCACCAACAATACCCCGATGTCGCGTGACATTGCAGGGTATCATATCCTCCATCTCCCCTACATTCAGGTGCATGTAAGCCCACAACAGGTACATTTCTTAGGCCCAAGGCCTGACGTCTCTTAATTTGGCATGGGCTGAGCCAGGCTGCAAGAGAACAAACCCAAAAAAGGAGAAGCAAAAATGATAATAAGAATACATTATTAATACAACTTTTAGTCTTAGTTGAGTTATCGATATGGTCAGCAGGGTTGAAAACAGCTACATCATCAGTTATGACAAACAACAGTAAAAATAATGGGCATCAAGGAATTCGAAACTGACAAATTTACCTAAATGATTGGTTTTTAGTCACTTTATTACTCTCAACAGATGACGTCATTAGCTACAACTAGACGGCTGCAAACAAGAACAAGACGCCTGCAAGGGCACATACAGTTAACACAAATTATCCAGTCACAGAGAACTTCATCTATATTTAAACATGGGAAAATGACGAGAGATCATTTCTAAATCATCCGAGAAACTTATTACAATCACAGTTCAACAACTTCTCATCCTGTATTCGAAGTCCGGTTCTGTAATCCTGGTTTAGTTCCTCGGAAACTGTTCAAATCTGCCGTGGCGAAGACAAAAAAGAACACTTCTGTACTCCATTTCTCTCAATGTTCAAAAATCTAGAATCCTGTAGTTGAGTTTCCACAGTCCAGTCCAAAGTCCTGTTTTTTACGTTTCCATAATCTTGATTTCAGTGTTGGAGTAATTTAGTACCAAACGTTCCATAATAACTTGCTTAAATCCAGTAGTCCAGTCCGGGTTCAAAACGACAAAACTCTCTGTTATCGATTCTATTTTTTCGGCATGATTCTACACTCGAGCTGAACAAAAAACTATCAAAAAACGAAACCAAAAAAACCCTAGTGATCGCTTCTCGCGAGAAGAGATCTACACAGCCAGTCGAAACTGTTCTGTTCCTGCCTCATACGGCCCTGAAAAAAGTATCGTAGTACAATGGTACTTGACCATAGCCCTTGGTCGAGAAACTAATCTTAGCCAAAAGGTCGAGAAGCGATCAGGCTACGGGATATTTAGGTAAAAAATGTGGGGATACGGGGGAGGGGAGGGGGGGAGGGGATGGAGGAGATAAGGGATATATTTAAAAACGGGAACGCATTGCGTATCTGTAGTAGTGCAGTAACTTGACAGTGTTTCTTTCCATGACTGCCATCTGAGCTGCGTTTTGTTTTTCAGGAGATTCAGATTGTCCTTGCCTAATATGTAGCCCTAATAGTACGCGATGTTGTTTTGCTATTGTAAATCATCGCAGTGCCATGGTAGATGTTTTTTTCTAAATATCCCCTGAGAAGACATGTGGTTCAGTAAAATACTAAACCCAGAAAGATTGAAAAAAATAAAAGGAAATCGAAAAACATTGGCCTCAAGGCTGAAATAAAAAAAAATATTGACCATTTTCAACCACAAGCTTGAGAGCGTACTCTGAGCTTCTGACAGCTTTCCGAGACAAAAGTTCACTGAAGTAAATCTCTGTCTGGCGGGGTCAGTATTAAGATGGGGAACACCAAAAGATGTGACTTGCTGTCGGTAAGATACGACCAAAAATTCTCAGTATAGATCTTTATATCCTGCTTCATGTTAGACAAATGTTGACGCAAAAGTAAATAAATATTGATATATAGAATAGTAAAAGGTAAAAACTGTTAAAATGTTTGACTAAACGTTTAGTCAAACATTTTAACAGTTTTACCTTTTACTATTTTATAATTTTACCGGCGAAATGCATATATATTGATATATAGCTTTTAAGAAGAGCAGAAGGAACGTTTTAGGAAGTGTCGATCTAGAATATAACAATTTGCCATCAGCAACAAAATTTGCGAGATGAAAACAAAAGCTTTATGTCACGAATGTAAAAAGTTACCATTTTGGGAGATTTTTGTTACGTTCAAATTTCCTATCATACTTTCAGTTGTATAAGTAAAATCGCAAAATCATAGTGGCATCTATTTTAGCAGCCGCCTGTGATCAAGTTACCTTGCGTGTTTAATACTAACAACTCACGAAACAATGGATACATCTGTGACAAAATGACGGCAAGACACCGGGTTTTTTTAGTTTGCTTTTTTTTTTTCTTTCAAGTGTTGTAAAGTTCGGCAAATTATATGCGAATTCAACCTAAAGATCACAATCGTTGATGCTAGTCCAAGTGTTAGCCAAAGTTAAGCCCTTTCGAATGGAGTTAGTAGAGAGCTTTAGATTCTAGGACGAGAACAACTACGAGTACGAATTTTTCTCGTAGAACAACACTGAGCGCGCGCAAACCAGCGTCATTTTGGCGGGAAAAACGTAATACCGTCGTCATTTTAGAACGAGGTTTTGCAAAAATGTCGTCGTGTCTAAACAAGCCACCAACAACGTAGCAGTTTTGGCATTTTTCGATCAGGAAAAGGCTCAGTTGCCAGCAATAAGAATATCTGAGCAAACTATGCTTCTAACAAAAGGTAAAAATTAACCGTCCAGGTTATAATTTTCTAAGTACTTTTGCTTAAAACAGGCTGTCAAATCTCGTACTTGTTCTAGTTCTCGCACTTGGATGGGGGACCGATGCGAAGTCCCCGTGATGGTCATAAATATATGTATGTAGTTTAATTGATTTCATTTTTTTATTTTGTTTGGCCGTTGAAGGCTATTTTCTTATTTTCTTTAAACTAAAAGATTAAAATAAGGATTTTTAAACGACCTTTCAGTAGAATTTTTTTAAACATATAATTACTTCTCTGTCAAAAATTTGCATAACCTCAACAGAGAAAAACATCACGCACACAACAAATTTTATCGCATTTTCTTTCGTTGAAATCTTATGCTTAACACAGGAATTTTTGGTTATTGTAAAAAAATATTTCTCTATGTATTCGTTAGCAACCATCCTTTAAAATTTGAGAGAAATCGACCGATGCGCGAATATTTTACATTTTTTAATGGGCGGTGAACGTTCTTAGTGCTTTCAGACGGGAAAGTGAATACAACAGATACGTGCGGGCATGCGAGCGAAAAGAGCAATGATTGTGGTATATGCATTAAGTAGAGTGCGCATGTTGCCCTTCTATTGGTCAAAGTAAAAAACAGTGGCCAATAAAAGATGTCGTTTTATTTTCGACAAAACTACACTTTCCAGACCTTACAAAAATTAACCAATGATAACTAACGTTACAAATTGAGGATACGAGGAAAACAAACGGTCCCCATTTTCCTGCTCTAGATCATCCAGAGAATTTGTAGTTGGCAAGTTTTGAATGTCCTGTCGGGCAGCGTGTGGACATCTGATCTTGGTAAGGCCTCATCATATGAAAAGTGCGGGAAGATTATAATAAGGGCACACTTTTCGCTTTTCAGTGGCCAGGAATAGCCACTTCGGCAAATCATTGCGATGAAGGCACGTTTACCTTAAGTATTTTAAAGTGCGTTAAATTTAAATTGACTGGAACAGTGAAAATGACCAGAAGTAGTATTTGTCAACTCCAATTAACATACATTTTACGCCCAAATCTAAAAGAAAATAATTTGGAAGAATTCAGAAATAAGCACAAAATAGTAAACAATCTCTCAAAAAAAAAAAAAAAAAAAAAATCCGCGAGCCATTTTCCTGCTGTTGTTTGCATTAGTCTTACACTCGTAACTTTCGTAAGGAATGAATATTAGATTTACCTAGTAAAGAGCAATCATGCATTTCCATTGAACGCGTTCCTGGTAGTTCATTTCCGGTTTTATCAACACACCAGCACTGCCTAGTTGAGTGAAGGCACTGTCTTTCTTCAAAAGAGCCATCAGCTTTGCAGAGTGGAATAAAGTGTTTAGGGGAAGTGTTTTTTAGGCATTCGTCACGGCGGGATTGGCAAACTGATGATATTATGCCTGTTCGAGTAAAGAAGAAAACACATTACAGCCGTTGATACCTTTACCATGCCTCCAAATCATTAATATACTGTGTAATCTGAAATGATCTCTATCTCGCAAGTCTTAAATTATTTTAATTGCATGTTTTAGAGTTTTCTCAATGTAAAGGTTGCCAACAAAGGCATCTTCGACTATCTCATTGGATTCATCGCATAAAATAATTCAACTTATAGTTGTCATATCATTTTATGGCATACTCTTTGCCTGAGATTAGTTAATCATGATACATCTATGAGGTGAGTGACATTCTTGCTACAAGGAGATAGATAAAAAAATTTAACTGACCTACTCTTGTGCAGTTGGGCTTTCCCCATTGCCGAGTCCCCATCAACTCATTGCCCAGGTCGTCTACGCACCAACAGAAACCGGTTGCATTGTGACACTGAGTCTGTTCAAATGAACCATCAGGCTGACAACTTGCAACAAACATACCAACAACTGATCTACTGCTCATGGTTATCGCTCTCTTGCGCTCCCGTTCACATGTTGTCATAGCAACTATAAAAGGGTACCATAACATGATTGATGCGTGACCATATTCAAGAGATGATTTGTCTTTTGGGACTCATTAACTAAGATGATGGGAAAGTTGCATTAGACGTATGGCGGTGCTTATTGTAAATCTTTACATATGCAACATTCTTAATAGAGGCTTTCCGAAGAAACAGGCATTCTTTATTTTCATGTCCTTATAGTTTATATTTTAATTTGTCCCACTTATCTGGACAATTTAAGAAACTGTCTGTTGTAGTCACATCAAAAATTCAGGTGTCTCCAATGAGATTCGAAACCATTACCTCTGCGATTTCGGTGCAATTCTCTATCAACTGATCTGTAAGGCCATACAGTTGCGAGCAGGTCAATTTGTTCGGCTCGTGTGGTTAATGTTTTTTGGCCGTCAAATCCGGTCTCAGGTTGAATCCGTATTTACCTAGGTTAATTTGGTGATCCTCATTTTACCTAGGTTGAATATCCACTCTACATAGTTTAAAGCAGCTACCAACACCCCAAAAAGGACTAAAAACACCTTTATCTTTCCTCAAGCTCGGTCTTACGCATTTCAACACATTTTCTTAATGTTTCGTATCGTCTTATCGGTTTCTGTATTCATACACTTACCCATTCACTCTCAACATTACAACATAGTAAGGGAACAAAGAACTTTCCTATGCACTTACCAGTAGTCGAACTCGGACCCTCCAGATATATAGTCCTGTGTCTTCACCACTACACTACTACGACGAAGATGTGTAACCACACACTGTTCTTTCCATTACTTTACCTTTTTATAATAAGTCAACTGATATTCATGCATAATAACCAAAACTTATCTTTACCTGACCCTAATTACTGGGTTAGCATACGGCAATCCAGTCGAAATCTGCGTCTCGTTTTTCGGCTTTTTTTTCTCTGTGTCGGAAATCGGAAAAGTTGCGCAATAGGGTCTTTCCTGTCACTCCCCTGCTAGATGTTAACTTTTGTCCTAGAGTCTTCTGCGCGCATCATTGAGAGGTTTCAGGGGGTAGTGGAAATGCGTAGATTTTATCCGGTGCAATGGCGTCAATGTAACGCTAATGGCGTTTTAGTGGATCTTTAAACAAAACATACTCTTACGGAGCTCACGAATGGAACGCCAATTGGATAAACAAGACAGGCAGTAAAAAATAAGTATCTCGAATCTTGAAAGCGACGAGTAATGGACATCGTCGAGCCGTATCAAAGTCAGCTGCAGTTCCAATATTTTACCAACTGTGACGTTATGTACAACAATGAAACCTAATGGAAAGTTCTCTGGTAACTTTTTCTGATTGGATATGGACAGAGAGGAATCGAACACCTCGATGGGATCTGTGATTTCTGTTGTCTGGTCCTTTATATTTATCTGTACTCAACTCTGCACAGTCTTTAGGTAAAACACAATTGGAAATTTGACTATTTCTTGTTAGTCAAGAATTATTTATGGCGGAGCCAGAAATGTTGTTTTTCTCAACAACATCTTTTGCTGGAAAGGTTTGTGTGAGATTTTTGAGCCTTTGTGGATTCATCGTGTTGTGTATAATTTAAAATCAACTAATTTGCATACATGGGTTGAAATTTGACACGCGCCGAGCAGTTTTCATAAAGATGATGGATAGGTTTTAGTCGTGCTCTTTCTGGAAAATGATTACTTGGTAGCTATAGCTTTTAACGTCAGAAAAAAGATCTGGTTTGTCATTATGGTGTAAAATGAAGCTAATATGGGAAGCCAAAAATATTTGATTAAGTTTCTGGTTAATCCAATTTATTGCTACAACTTACTTAGTGCGAAGATTGTTTACATTACTCATTAACACGACAACTTTTCAGCAAGATTATTATATCGCTTTAATCTAACCCAAAATCATTTAGAGAGTAAAAAAATTCATATTTATTAACCATTTCCTTCGCTTTTGTGTTTGTCAGTATTGTGATTTACATGTACGATAATTCAGGTTCACGTGTTCGCAAGTATGTTTTTAATGAGGCTAAATGAAATTTAAGGAAAGTTACAATCATGGTCTTGCTGGCCATCAGTGTTAGAAACTAAAGCTATTGGGGAAAGGGGGCACCATTTGCATGCTGCAGGGGCGTTTACCAACTCAACGTTGCAGATCGTTGCGGATCTTTTAGCTTTGCCTTTTGGCTCGTCTTTTTGCTTTGTATTCGTTCTCGTCAATCTATGGCTCATCTTGTCCCGCTCTACGCGTAATGGTATGGCTACTGCCTTTTTCTGGCGTCTTCGGAGGTGAGCTCTATGGCTTCGAGCATTTCAAGTTCAGTTGCTTCGTTTGTTGTTGACCCGATTTCGGCTGGACAAAACACGTCTTTAACTCCCGGGATCTTGGCTGCTAATGAAGCTGCGGCCAATAGAGCGGCCTTGCAGGCGGTACAGGCGGTGCAGGCCTCGACCTCGGCGCAAGCGGCGGCTACTACCGCTTCACCAGTTGTTACCACGTGCTCTGGATCAAGCGCCGAATTGCATTCCAATACAGTCCAATTGCCTTTATTAGGAGTTCAGCCTCGTTCTCAAGTCTTTTCACTGCCCTCCGAAGGCCTAGGTAGGTCATTATTTGTGCCTTCATTTGTGAACACCTTTACTTTGCCACCAGTCGCCACGGCTTTGCCCGCGATGGGCTCATTGTCCACTACATGTGCGTCCTTCGGAGTTTGGGTTACGAGCGTTCCACCCCATCCTGCGCCAGTTTTATATCAGCCCTTCGTGGTCGGTCCTGGTTTTTCCCCAATCCCTGCTAAGTTGGCAGTGCAATTCTCTGAGCGAACTAACAGCGGCCAGTTTCGTTCAGGTCGAGGCTGAGCCTCAACTTTACTCGTCGGGCGGGTCATCTTAATGTCTGGCACGAAACAACGTCGGCGTCAAATGGAGGACATTGTTAGCGGGGTGGAGGCATTTACGCTCTTCGCCATGGTCCTAACTTCATTTTTCCTACATCGTTGGTGGGATTTAACGGCTTACAAACTGCTCATTCTGAGCACCTATCGTCCGTTTGCGGGTCGAGTTTGGCTAACATATGATCATGCCTTCAGAGAGCATACCGCAGCCACCAAACTCACCGATTGGTACTCAGTAAACGAGCAACTGTATAAGTTCCATGCAGCAGGAGCTTCAGCACGTTCATCTTCATCTTCAGAAACACAGTTCCACAGTCCACGGAAGCGGTTAGCTCTTCTGCAGCAATGATCGTTTGCAAGTCCTGGGACAACCGGGGCAAATGTTCTTCTCCCTACTCTGCGTGACTCCCATTGTTGCAGTAAATGTGCAGGAAACCACCGGGCCACCGCCTGTCCTGGCAATTCTGGGGCTCCGCTTATACGCTTTTCGCGCTCACCCTCTGCCCCTCGTGATAAGGTCAAATTTCGGTGGAACTAATGAACCTTGTTACACTGTCTATGTGATATTACGGACTTCTGTTGTACTTTTTATATTTAGCATGATCGCGTGTTTGATTATCTCTTTTGTTTTATAGTTATTATTATCATTATTATTTGGTTAAGATTATTTTTGTGCCATTAAACCGCAGTCAATCAGCATTGGTTTGCCTGACTTGTTGTCTGTCTTTCTTTGCTGTCTCTCACTCTAGCTCCCCCCCAGCCTTCCATCAGTAGATAGGGTCACCCCCTATGTGTGGAGCAGTTTGCCACAGAATTGACGAATCACCAAGATCAAGGCAAGGTAGCCCACGTTGTGGAAGGTTTGCGTCAGAGCTTCCAAGCTTAAGTCGGCCAAATGGAATAAGCCCTCGGCCTTAATGCACGCTTTAAGTTGTTGACGAGTATCTGGATAACGAAGTCTCTCGTGGGAGGGTAGCTGGCCCCTTCTCTTCTCCTCCCCTGCAGCCCCAGCACATCCGTAGCTTTGGGGTTATTCCCAAGAAAGGTCAGCCAGGCAAGTGGAGGCTTATAGTTGACCTGTTCTCCCCAGCAGGGTCTAGCGTTAATGATGGGATCGACCCTGAGCAATTTTCTTTACAATATATTCACGTGGATGACATCATCTGCATGGTTGCCAAGTATGGCCGTGGTGCTCTCATGGAAAAGTTCGACGTAGAGGCAGCTTACTGTAACATTCCCGTCCACTCTAATGACCGTTTCCTACTTGGCCTCAAGTGGCGAGGTTACTTGACGCTTCCCTTTGGTTTGCGCTCTGCTCCTTTCATTTTCGACTCGGTAGCTTTCCTTGTGGAATGGATCATCATTCATAATTACAATGTTCCTAACTTCGCACATTACTAAGATGATTTCGTTCTAGCTGGTCCTCCCCCTTCGCCCGTTTGTGCCCAGTATTTGTCTACTGCGTTGGAGGTGTGACAGCATCTGGGTCTGCCGCTCCATCCCAAAAAGTGCGAAGGTCGTCCGTGTACGTCGTTGTCTGTATTTGGTTCACGTGTTCGCAAGTATGTTTTTGCATCTCGTAGATGTTTAGATTTTCAATTACAAATTCTGTTTTGATTCAAACAGACGAAAACGGCTTCCAGACCCGACAGATGTAATGTAAACATTCATTTAAATATTGCAACAAAAACGAAATACGGAAGTTTCTTGGCTAAAAAGTATGCTGCTTTACTCCGAAAACGACGAACTATTGACATTGTTACCTGTAGTTCGTTCAATGTAAACAAGAACGTTGACACAAGGCGATCAGGTGCACCTTTGTGGTTGCCTAGCACGTGATGAATTTCTTCCATTCAA
This sequence comes from Montipora capricornis, assembly GCF_036669925.1. NCBI lineage: Eukaryota > Metazoa > Cnidaria > Anthozoa > Scleractinia > Acroporidae > Montipora > Montipora capricornis. The sequence goes on from NC_090892.1 coordinate 1,720,483, forward strand.
CAAAACATCATGATCTTCCCGAGACCTCAGAAATCTTAACGCTTTTACGATCGATTGCCATTAATCTGTCGCTGAGATTTAGAAATTCAGATTTTTATATACAAACTATGTTATTCTTTTCTTCATCTGTCGTTTGGCTACTTACCCTAGCTGGGTGCCAAGGTCGGAAAGAACGCTTCCGCGATTCCAAATCAACGGTCAAGGACGAAAAAAAAAAGTCTGGTCGCACAACCCCAGAACCTCATTTCCACGGCGTTCGCTTATTGTGCATAACGTTTGAGGGAGTTTTTTTTTCGGGCAAATCGAAAAACCGTTTCTCAACAGCTGTTGTGACAAGCATTGTTGCGTGACTCCGGCCCAAGAGGAAAAGGCCAAACTGTTCCGATGGTCCATGAGCTGCTTCAGTGCCTTCACGCACATTAACGGCTTTGACTACGTGAAAACACCCATTTTCTTTGTAGTTAAAGTATTTTAAAATAGTAAAAGGTAAAATTGTTAAAATGTTTGACTAAACGTTTTCGATCTTGCGATCATCTTCAGAGTATTTTACTTATCGATTCGCGCATGATAGCACTTGCAGATACTCAAGCTCGTTTGAGAGTGGTGGGGGGAATTAACTAAAAAAAGTTGAACTTGCAACATGTGTTGCAATTGTGTCAAGGAACGGAGGACTCATGGACAAAAAGTGGTAAGGCAGATAAAAGTTTCTCGCATTTCGAAGTCGTCCATTGTGCACTTTAGGCAGTAATCTCTAGCTCGTTTCTATTACAGTATCCTGTTTTAAACACGTTCAACAATAACTTTTCGCTCTAAGGGAAAAAAATCATCGAATAAATCAATCTTACGCATCGAAAATCAATACAACATCTTTACAATAGCTCCAAAATTATTAAAGCTGTTGAAACGAATAGCCATCACTGTAATCACAATTTTCAGGAAATTTAATGATACGCTTCACCGCGTTCCATGGGAAGCACCCTCAGCTTGGCGGCCAAAACTGGTTTGACGACCACACCGGCGAGAAATCTGAACTGTCTCTACGCATGGAAATGAGGTTCTGAGGTTGTGCGACCAGAGGTATCATTTTTTCGTCCTCGACCGTTGATTTGGAACCGCTGAGCGTTCTCTCCGACTTTGAAAAATTATTCCTCTGGCACCCAGGGTGTCTTTTGGCTTGCCCTTTACTGTTAACTCCCAACGTTTTGGTGTAAACGTTAAGCCAAAATAAATTTGACCTAGCATCAGATTAGACTGAAAAGAAGAGGAATTATGAAGCGGAAACAACGTGTTCAGTCCTTCCTTAGTATGTGTAATCAACGTTTGCTTGGTGCAACATGCATGATATGCAGGAAAACGTCCGTCAGAGCAATTTGCAGGTTGTTTTTTTGCAGACTAATTAAAGAAGAATTGAGGGAGTTTTACTCAAGAGCGCGTTTTGTCATCTTTGAACTGAATTTATTAGCAAAGCTTAACATGTGAGTCAAGGGGTCACGGCTGGCAATACGTCTGGGTGACACCTCAAATGGTCTAAATGACCCCCACTTGAAAAAATAACTGGAAAGCTGCAGTTCAATACCACCCAACTCAGTGCCTTCTATTTGAGTGTAACACGTACCACAGGAAACCCAGTTTACGTTCATGGAGCATCTATAATCCTGGTAAAAACTGTTGGGGCAATTCCCGCTTTTCCCCCTTCCCCCATTACAATGTTGATTTATCACGGTCTCCGAAATCAAGATCCGTTCATCGATCGCTCGCATTTTTCAATATTGTCTGAGGGAAGTTGGGCGCTAAAAAATCAGCGAAAGAAGAACACGCGTTGCTCATATAACGATGAAAGCATGTACAGTAAATTCTCTACTTTTCGCCCAAATTTTCAAGTGTCCCGAAGTCTTTTGACCCGGATTGTACTTACATACATACATACTTAATTGACCGCTCCCCATAGGGGCTTTTCAGGGCCAATGAAACACAATCAACGAAACAATTGAACACAACAACTACAACTGTTAAGAATCCCAACTGGCCGGAGGCAAACCAGTTGGCTATTTACAAGTGCAGCTGGGAAGTTGAACCAGGGAATACCGGGAACAAATTCAAAGAGTGATCAGAGCGGGTCTTGAACCCGGGATCTCCGAATCTCAAGGCAAGCGCCCTAACCACTCGGCCACACTGCCTCCAGTACCTCTTCTCTAGGCTTAATTTAGGCTCCAAAAATGGTATCTTCAATTCATCTGAGTGCGTATTCAATAGCTAAAATCAGGATCACCAATTTAATCTAGGTAAAAACGGATTTTACCAGCAACACTTATAGTTACTCGCACCTTATGTTTCGCAGTCTGGTTTCCCACTCTGCCTTCCTTTTTGTTAAGGTCGGAGAGAACGCTCCGCGATTCCAAAAAACGTCTGGTTGCACAACCATAGTCCCCAGAACCTTATTTCCATGTCATCAAATTGGGACAGAATTACGTTCTAGGGAGTTTCCTATCGGACAATTCGAAAAACCAGTTTTCAACGGATTCAACCCGGCAACACTTATACTTACTCCCACCTTGTTTTACACAGTCTGGTTTCCCATTCTGCCTGGATCCTGGAACTTCATTGCCCTCTTTGTCAACACACCAGCAAACACCGTAATGGTCATTGCATTGCCGTTCTTCATACTCTCCATTTGGCTTGCAAGTTGGAAAGAAACGGCCTGGAGCTTTTAAGTGAGGACAGGATGACGACAATGATTTGACATGTTCACTGAGACAGTTCGACACCGGAGCTACAAAAATAGACCACAGATGAGCACGAAACTATCATAATTTTTTCCCTTTATGACGGGGCATGTATTTATCGCTCATGAATCAGAACTACTGAGAAATATCCGAATGCTCCGAGAGGTCACAACAATGTCCTTTTGACAACTAGTTTGGATGCGCTACTTCTGATTCAAGACATACTCCAGACCAAAAAAACTAAGTTCCGGTTAAATATTTTCAACATATTGCTACGGCCGAGATGTCTTAATGTTGTAATTGTAACGAAATGGTCGCCTTAGTTTCTAGCGGGATTCGATTGGTGTCCGATTTTATCATCTTCGAATTTCAGTCTCTGCAACTTATTCCCCATTTGGCAAATTTCGAAACTTACATCCACTCGATTCCCGAGGACTTATAGAATTCCTATCGGCACAAACTATCAAGTGAGCATAAACTACGTTTTTCCTTTTTATGATCATTTAGTTTTACCTGCTTTATCTTTAGAAACTAATGTACATCGCCTCACACATCCACAGTCACAGCATTTGGATGATTCGGGACAGTCACTATCTTGTGAGCATGTCTGTTGAGAGTGGCATTTCGTTGCATTTGATACGAAAGGGCAAACACCGGGATGGACTAAAAAATAAATATAAAACAAAATGTTGCCGACAGAAAAAGAAAAGCGAATAGTTGAAGAAAATAGAAAAGTGCGTTGCACCTCATGTGACCAATCCTTACCATGTCCCTCCACTCGGCCATGTGCTTCGATTGTCGAGCGGACACAAATGGTGAGTATTTGTACTGTGATTCGTTCGTGTTTTTTACACTAATCATTAATCCATCTTATTTTTTTCAGCGTATAATCTGTAAGACCCTGTAACCAAGTCAATGAATAAAGATCGATACATGCCGTCATGAGGTTTGCATGAGTCTTTGTCGACAAGACAGAATAAAGTGAAGGTATGATTTCCGCGGTTATGAAAAGAATAATAAGAGCATATACAATACAGGTATTTAAATGATAAATTGAAGCAATGGCCTTTTCACATGTTTTTATAGCGTTATAGCAGAGTTTTTGTCGACTGTCTCATTATTTTGTGCCCTCGAATGTTGCTAGAATTAAAGGTCAACCTCTGGCAGAGGGGCTTCAGTGGCTTTGCCAGAAACATCCTTTACCACATTATTTTATGTGGCATTTCCTGACAAGTGCTATGTTTTTCTTTTATGTTTTAAAATTATTATTTATTTGTTAAATCACCTTCGATAAGACATTCTGGCTTTCCCCAGCGATGTGTCCCTGCAATTTCATAGCCTTGGTTGTCTGAACACCAACAAAAGTTGGAATTGCTAAAGCACTGTATTTCGGCAAACTCTCCATCCGGATTACATTCAGGGACAAATCTCCCAACAGATGGCACACCCTCCATGCCCAATGCTTTACGTCTGTCTTCAAGACAAGTTGTAAGCTTCTCAGCAGCTTAGGACGCGAAGAAAAAGACAAATTGATATTCATTTTTTTTTTTGTGAGCCAAATAGCAGGTGTCTTAATTATTTCACCAAAATGTTCACACTTATAATGCATTATAAAGTTCACGTGCGTCACCCCTTTGCCAGCCGGGGCACCCAGAGTGAGTAAGGTTCTCGGAGGGCAGGTAGGAAAGGGTAGGTTAGGGTAGGTGACCACTTGACAAGAGTGACTCACTGTGACTGTGACATAAAAAAGGAAATTATTAATATTAAACAACAGGACTTGCCTTCGAGCTCTTCAACTTACCAGTGACTAAGCCACAAATGGGAATGCCCATTATCCGAGTTCCAGGTATTTCCTCGCCAAACTCGTCAACACACCAACAGTAACCTGTCTTCTTGAAGCACTGGATGTCTTTGTATCGACCGTTAGTTTTGCACCTCGGAGAGAAGTGACCCATTGGTAGACTCACTGATAGACGTTTTTCGTCGTCGAAACAGGAGGGAAGAGCTCCTAAAGAATGCCAGAAATGTGATTCCTTAAGCCTTTTATTGTTCTAGTTAACAACCGTTTTTTTTTTACATGCTCAGCAAAACGAAGTGCTATAAAAGACGGACTTGATCCGCTTCCTGATGAAACGATCATCGACTGACCACTTCTTTATCAATTCATCACTCAGATTAACCTTTTTAACGAATAATGGACAGATTTTGGCAAGACGTACCGTTACAATGATCCATGCACTTCTCGTAAGATGGGAAGTTGTTAGCATTTCCTCCGCATCCATTGTAAATAAAGCTTTGACATTCGCCTAAGGATGCCTCATAATAGAACGCTAACGTAGAATCAAGACACCCAAGCTGACCAGGTTCAGGGGGCAAGTTACAGAGTCTTGCTAAAACATAATCAAAGATTTGTTTGTTAAACTTTGTTTACAAAACATTGAAGGGGTCTTATTAATATTGATCTAAGTCGTATGTGTAACGTTAACTTGCGAATGAAGACAAATGCGACTTTCTCTTTGCAGCAGCACTAACCTTTAGTGACATCCATACTGGTTTCATTTTTTATGATCTCCGTCAAGATTCTACCACTGGATTGAAAATCACCAAAGTCGTCAACAAGGAACACGTTTTTGTAGCTTGACGTCAGATCCATAAGCTCAGGTACCTCTACTCTGTCTCCCACGCCAATTGCGTACATGGATATACCTCTATCTCTTAGTCGTTGAGTAGCAGCTAACAGCGAGGTGTAAGGTCCTTGATTTCTCGCCTGCTTACCGTGAGTCACTAAAAGTAAGGTCTGTCGTTTTGAAAATCGACGTTAGAAACTTGTATTTGCTAAAACAAAGGTAATTTAACCACGTTTTACCTTTCACGATATGCCAATGAAAAATTAGCCGATACTTTCAAACAAACAACTCTCTCACATTACTTCCATGAAATGAGATTTAATTTTTAATCGTACCATAAAGACTGAACTTCTAGATTCCCGGTTTCACCCGATATCGCGGAAGCCGATGCAAATGATTACGCGCTATAGGACAGCATTCGATTGCCAATAAAGTATTAAACTAGTTTACCAAAATTGTAGAAATGCTGCCGAGGGAAAAGAAGATATTCAATTATGCTTGCGGTAATTCAACGACGGTTTGTGCGTGGAATTGAAGGGAGATTTTAATACATGTAGGTCTGGATCAGGGACGGTACAAAACGTGGACCCCGAAACTGGACCCCCAACTG
>NC_090892.1:1731442-1733942 GCF_036669925.1 Montipora capricornis
TATGAGTGTCACCCGTGCCTCTCCTTACGTTTGTTTGGTAGCGAGTCCAGCAGAGGGAGTTGGTCTCTGAAGAAAACAACAAAAGTAGTCTTACTTTAAGGACTTACTTTTACTTAAAGTTTTTCTTTCACCTTGAAGGTTTCCTTTCCACAAACTATGCTGATAAAGCGGCCACATTGAAGGATAAACTAAGTTTTATCTCACAGCTGTCTATTCTATTCCATTTCATTAAATTTTCAACCTCGGATAACGCATTTCGCGTGCTCTGATTGGTTCACTCTATCTCGGTTATCAGCTCATATACCTTAGTTGGACCTTATATGGTAAATGATTGCGCTAAGCGTTGCTAAACTAATTTTTTTTTTCACCAGAAAGCGAAATTTCTCTTTAAATAAAGACAAAAAAGAAAAGAAACTTCCTTTGTGCGGAAAGTTTGGATCAATTCCGACATTTTGAAGTACGCGAAAAGGCAAGAAATGTTTTTGTGATGAGCCTATGTCTGTCTGACCACAAGGTATTACACAACATCGCATGTTATCAAGTTTTCTCGATTTCGCTCGGATTTTCTCGTTTTTCTCGTTCGTATTTTGTACTTCCAAATTTTTGGAGTTAAAGGAATTTAATAAAACAATTATTCCATTCGCGCTGATTGGATATGAGACTGGTTATAGCCAACTCGGCGCTACGCGCCTCGTTGGCTATTTACCATCTCATATCCAACGCGCGCTCACAGAATAATTGTTAAATATTCGTCAAGAGAAACACTCTCACCAATAAATGGACAATCAACTGTTCGATTTGTGGTGGAGGAGGATACTTCTCTCCCATCTTTGTCTACGCACCAGCACAACCCGGAATAGCTATGGCATTGAATTTCCTCGTAATTCCCATTTAATTTACAATGCGGCAAAACCCTTTTTGAGTCTGGTGGAAGGTGAATTGCTGCTTGTAACATTTTTTGACACTCAGTAAGTGAATTCCCTGTCAGGAAAGAACAAATATGCAGCATTACTATAGCCAACAGGATCTGACACAGGAATATAATAAGCTAGTTGCTTGGCAACGGGCGAAAGGATAACTGACAATTCAGAGTACCAGGCAGTTCACGAACTTACGACCTCCATAACACCAGTCGCATGCTCTACCCAATGAGTTAGAAGACTCCTAGGAAGACTTATCTCGGTTTTACTTAAACAAAGGGTCCCACTAGTCTGCGGCACGGCGGAGATTATCGAATTTTTCAGTCTCGCTTTGCCTTTTGCCAAGCAGCTACACGGAGATTATCATGTTTCTGACGGGCGCATTACGCCATTTAGCATCATACGGGTGCATTTACACAGGAATATAACGTTTGACCAGTGGTCCAGCCGATATTGTCGGTTTGTATTGCTTTTAGTATACTATGTGGCACTTCAGACAATACCGTTACAATTTACGAACGCACTAAAACAGAGGAGATTCTTACAGAAATAAACCTCAGCAGATGAATCTGGTAATCTTAACTGTTTCCGCTGATTTGCTTACAGAACACATTTATAAACACAAAGAATGAAGTTAGATTATCACCTAAACTAGGACAGGCTGGCTTTCCCATTGATATGATTTTCCTCGTATTTGGTTTTTCAGATCCTTCACGGTTGACACAAAAGCATGTATTTTCATGGCACTGTACTTCTTGAAAGGCCCCCGTCGAACTACACCTTGGCTCAAATCGGCCAGGTGTTGGATGCCGGAGGTAATCTTGAAACTGCTCTTGACACATCGTCAACAACAGACCTGTGAAGGAATAATTATATGTTACCTATGAAAAAAACCCCAGCAAAACAAGGGATTATTTGCAAATTTGCCCAAAATCATCCACCTGAATTTTAAACAGAGGCGTCCAGGAACAAAGGCACTGAATGTAGTATACTCTGTTAAAATGGGCCACAAAGGAAAATGGATATTCAAAATTCGTTCGTGAATCTTTAATTGACCTATATCACTAATGTCCAAACAAAAGATTTTGCAGGTCTAACCTATCATTCAGTGTGAGGCTAGACGTGCAAAGACAATGCAAAGACAAAGCCTTTATTTCCCATGGACCTCAAAATGCCCGCCGAGTGATAAAGGACATGCAGCTAATTCCAGGAATCGCACCGGTCTCACTTCACATATATGAGGTAAGTTTTACAGTTCGATTTATTTCGTTGTCTAAAAGACTTCCAACGACAATTTTGAAAGAAATAAGATTACGGATTCGATCACGGATCCCTTGAGTCTGAGAAATACCAGATAGCCACTAGTCTACTTAGACAAACGATACAAATAATAGCTAATTTTAAAGGGAACCTCCACTAAAACAACAAAATAACTTTAAACCACAGAACATAATATTTACAATTGGAATTGCTCAATCTTTTTCCAATGAAAACGTTTGTATTCGAGAAAAATAAATTCCAAAAACGCTTATTTTGGCTTTCAAATTTCATGGGCGCCGCCATCTTGAATAATTGTGACG
>NC_090892.1:1748942-1761442 GCF_036669925.1 Montipora capricornis
AGCAGTAAGACCCATCGCATTGCATAGGATTGTAAGAACCATCCTCTTTGCACCAAGGAATGTGTCTGTTTAGATTGTCACTCTTCAACAGTTCTAGTAATCGTTTCCTACAAGGACTCAATGTTCCTGAGAATTGGTAGCAATCTATGCACCAAATAAAAGAGACAAAGAGATAAGTCAAACGTGCACAAAGGACAATTGAAGTAATTAATTTAGTTTCATTCAGCAATCCCCGAATATTTATATTCATAGTAGTAAAGTAAACAAGTCTTATTTTTCTTATTTGAAAACCAGTTTTCGAAGTATTACAGTAACATTACACCAATGAGATGCAGTGATAACGTGATTTCAATTTGATGAACTCTCTATACGATAAATGCAACTGGAAACACTACCGAAATCAGGACATTCCTTCAGGTTACTGCTTTTAGTACCAGTAACCGCTTGTCCAGTAGTGTCCACGCACCAGCACATCTTTGAAGAACGTTCACATTGAATCTCTGACCAGTTTCCGTCAGGTTTGCAAAAGGGGACAAATCTTCTTGAACTTAAAATAGCTTCTTGTCGTTTCCTCTCGCATGGGGTTACATTGGCATCTAAAAATCAAGAATCAATACCTAAAGTAAATCCCAAGTTATTTACGTATTTCGTATACGTTTTAACGAGATATGTAAACGTACACTTGTTGGGTTTGTGCTGTACAGACTTTTTTTCCTCATTTTGTTAATTTTTTCCCATTTTGTTTGTAATTGTCATATTCAAGAGGCAAACGAATCACATGCGAATAATCGAAGACAGAAATCTCACATTACCTGATTGTGCACAGTTTGGTTGTCTCGCAAAATTGAAAGTCCGGGTCCCTGGAATCCGCCTCCCTCGTGGAGTAACGCAATAGCATACCCCTCCAGCACATTGAATCTGTTCGTAACTACCATCCGTAGCGCATTTGGGGACATAACGATTTATGGACTGCGGCAACTTGCGTAAATTTATCTGGTATTCCCTCTGGCAATCAGTCAAAGGGTTTCCTATGCATTTGAAGTGAAGTGAAGAAAGAGAGTAGTTGCCATACTTTCAGGAAGTCAACAATTATACGCCATCCTATCCTCCAGGTGTGATATATTTTTATCCCAATTAAAACTTTGAAGCATCGAGCCCTAAATTTGACGACCTTATGTTTGAACTCTGTCCAGAATTAACTTTCTTCACTGAACTGAACTGAACTGAACAGTCAACAACTTTCTTCATCCTATCTATTACGAACACTAACAGTATACCCTAATATTTTGCATTATTTGATCAACAAATTGTTAGTATTTTTACACAACTGACCGGAGTGTGTGTAATGATTATGACGCCTCGATTGTATTCCAAAACCACTTCTTCGGGGAAAAATCTAAAAAAAAGGCATATTCTAAGGATGTACACAAACCTGAAACAAAGCAACTAAAAGTCCTATTTCCTCTCGTTCCAGGAAGCTCCCTCCCTTCTTGATCCACGCACCAGCATTCGTCATCGGGTGCATTACACTGAATCTCCTCAAAACTGCCGTTTCTTTTGCATTGTGGGACGTAGGTGTCCTCTGAGGAGTTTGCAATAGCTTTCTGATGCATTTGTTGGCAAAGTGTCAGACCATGCCCTAAAAGTAAATAAATTTCTAGTTTTTAAAGAAACTTTGGTGCTACGTCGGTGGGAGAGTGAAACAGGAAAATTTGGTCTTATGAAAGGTGTTGATAAAGGTTGAATTACCACCGTGAACGATTTGAAAAGCTGACGTTTCGAGCATTAGCCCTTGTAGAAATCTGTTTTTTTTCATGTTCCAAATATGCGTACTCTACCATAGGCAAATCCCTAGTACATTTTATGGATTCATGATGTAGAGAGATGTCCTCAATATTTGGTACCTTCATCACCGCACATTGGTTCACCAAAATGCGTATTCAGACTCGTATCCTTCGCAGTCTCCCCACTCGTTGGGTCAACACAAAAACACCTGTTCCCTTGACATTGAATCCTCTCAAAGGCTCCATCCTGTTGGCATTGAGGTATTCTGAGATAAAGTCGTGGGTTTCGAGAACGTTCTAGATACTGACGTTGGCAGAGCGTCAAACGGCCACCTGTAATTAAAAAAATGCACGCTACTGTATCTTGATAGCGAAAGGATGATAAAAAGTAGGAGTAAAAATACATAGTCAATTCGGGCGGGGGTGTATTACAAACTTACCCAAAATTGGGCATCTCAAGACTACCCTGGTTTGGGTTCCTCGTAGTTTGGTTCCATCTTTGTCCACGCACCAGCAGTAACCAGTTGATCCGCTGCATTGAACCACCTCGTAGCTTCCGTCTTGCTTGCAACGAATCAAATGTGAACTACCAAATGGGTAACCCGAGGAATTCTTTTGAGCCATCTGACAAGCAGTGAAACTGTCTAAAATGCAATTAAATACGGTTCCAAAAGTGATGAAAAATGCGTCGATAATATAATTTTAGGAAATATTTAAATTTAAAAGGGAAAACAGGGAGAGTACTCTAACTTGTAAGGTTTCTAACAGCTTTAGAGCAGTTCAGACGATGCTGACGGAAAACTCTTGTTCCAGTAATCTCATTTCCTCTGCCATCTACGCAAAAGCAAACTGATCCATGACACTGCACTTCATCATATCTGCCATCCGAGAGACAATTCGGTATGAAAACACCACGATTCCCACTGCTTTTTGCCACCAGCTGTTGTCGCAAACACGGACTGTTTTTAGACGGTCCACCTAAAAAAAAATTGTTAAGGTAGCTTCAGAAATAGCTAGGTTTGAACAGTCGTTGTCTACAGACAGTCAATCAGTCAATCAATCAATCAATAGACTACTTCATTTAAAACTCGGAATTGATAAATATAGCACACAGGGTGCTAGCTTGAGTGGGTAAAAATAATAAGTCCGAATAAAAAATATATAATACGCTAACAAAAATTATACATGTCATGTGTAATAAAATATGGAGAAATTATTATTGCTGATACTTAAGTCATCCTTTACGAATGAGACTTTTAAAGGTTTTAAGGTCATTGGCAGTTCTCAATTTATCATTAAGAAGGCTCCATAGCTTGAGTACAAGATGTCTAATCGAATTGAGGCCATGTAATGTAGAACTGCAGTCGGGAAGTGCTACCAGATGTGAACCCCTAAAATCAAAAGGTGCTAAACGTAATTTGAATAAAACTTTGATATAAGATGGAGCAAGATTATTCAAAGATTTGTAAGGTAATATAACAATAACTTGAAGTCTTTGATTATAAAGTGTAGTTTAGCAATGATTCATAGTTACTGGTCTCATCTTGATAAACACTTCTTAGAGCACGTTCATTTAAAATGCAGGTAATCTTTTGTTGTCAATAACATCCATCTGCTCAAGAAACCCTAATGAAGCCCTAACCCTTACTAAAGAATCAAGTTTACTCTCTTCAAATTAATAAACCTATCAAATGAAACCATGTTGTTTCGCAGTGATGAGCGCAAATTTCTATTGCGTCGAGAAGCCTGACACATTTTTTAGGACTTCAACGGGATTTGAACCCGCGACCTCGCGATACCGGTGCGATGCTCTAACCAACTGAGCTATGAAGCCACTAACGTTGGGAGCTGGTCACTTCTGAGTTCACAACTTCCCGTGATAAGTAATTATGAGTGAAAGATATATATGAAATACATCATATATTGCACTGCGGGTATGAAATCAAATGAAACCATGTTGTCTCGCAGTGATGAGCGCAAATCTCTATTGCGTCGAGAAGCCTGAAACATTTTTCAGGACTTCAAATCCCGTTGAAGTCCTGAAAAATGTTTCAGGCTTCTCGACGCAATAGAAATTTGCGCTCATCACTGCGAGACAACATGGTTTCATTTGATTTCATACCCACAGTGCAATATATGATGTATTTCATATATGTCTTTCACTAACAAACCTATCGTTATATCATAAATGAGACACAGCAATGTAGCTAACAAATTGGGCTCCGCGCAGAACTTAAATGTAAATAATTACGCTATATTTTCAAACGACGTAGGAGACCTCACTTCAAAGAATATTGCAGAGTTTGATTAAAATGGCAAATGTACATACCCGTGCATCGTTCCTGGCATTGTGTTTTAGTAGTGAATCTGTTAGCGTTTCCTCCGCAACCCCCGTATGTAAACTGTTCACACCTTGACGTGTTGGAGTTGTAAAACCACTGTGGTATAAAGCCTCTACAGGGGCCCTTTATCATGGGGAAGTTACAAATATCCACAGCTGCAAACGAAAACAATTTAACCTGCTTAAAAGTGTCACGTAGATAAGCTCGAATAAGCTTTTGCCAGGAAATACAAAGTAAATTGGCAAGTAATACCGTTTAAATTGTTTGATTTTTTATGTGCTGTACCTGCGCTCCCACAGGCGGAACTGCATGCTTCTTGCGTGGGAAAATTATTCTTATTTCCACCACAACCACCGTAAGCAAATGTCCTACAGACACCATTTTCCCCATCGAAATACCATCGAACGACGTATCGTTTACAGTAACCAGGGCTTTGAAGCTTCAAGCAATCTTTAAGACGAACATTAACTTCGCGGACAGAATACGGCCCTAAGGAAAAAAGTCGATATCGATAAAAATCATCGTAATAACAACTAGCACTCGGCCTATTCCACTTTACTTACCGTTCACAGTGACATTTATTTCCGCTTGCGCCTTTGAGTAACCATCGTATGCCATGCATTTATACAGTCCACTATCGCTCATATCCACATTTAGGATATCTAACTTGTCCATGCGGGGAACCATTCGGTCTGGCAAAGTCCGAAGTCCAACCTTTTCCCACGTGATGCTGACGGGATCCCCTTCAAACCGACAACTTAGCTCCCCCTGCCTATAAAGGGGAAGAATTTGCTTTTTCTTGTGGCCCGCGCTGACTTTCACCCTGGCGTCATCTGCAAAGAGTTCAGTAATCAACCAGTGGCTAACTTAAGATAAATTCAACGAAAAATAAATTTAGGGTCACCATACAATATCAGAAAGTTTCTCCTTTCTATAGAAGTAACTTCAAAACTTTTCTTTCTTCATAGAAAACACGAACGCGAGCAAAATTACAATTCCAACTGACAAAACCTAACCCCCAATCCTAACCTTTCTTATCCCACTAAATCCTTTGATATTCTTGCAAAAGTATATTGTTGTTAATGTTCTGGTGTTTTGCATTTGAAAGTCAATTATCTCAATACGTCTTGCGTGACTTACTTGGACGACAATTTCCGAAGCTATGTATCTTGATGTCCCTTACTCCTAGAATGCAAGCTGTCTTGTTTAATTCACATGCACTCTTGTAGGGGATTCCATCTGTTCCGCAGACATTATCTCCGGAGAGTGGGACGGGACACCTTGAGCGACATGAACACCTTGGAGAATTGAACTTGTCTACAATGCAGATTTCTCCTGGAAAGTCACACAATGTCGCGGAGCAAAGAACTGTGGAAACAGAAAATAATCAGAGCGTTTTTCCCACGGCAAAACCGGTCAAACCTTGCCGTGTACGAACTCTCTACAAAGAGGAATACGATTTTTGGTTCTGGTCGTGTCCTTCCTTTGTTATTTTTATTCCTTTTTTGTCCTTAATTGGGACGTGCACGAAGTTCTCGACCCTGGGAACAATAAGGATCCTTATTGACATTGCATCAAGTACCAAGAGAAAAAAAAAATTTGGACTTGTGAGTAGCATACACAGTGGGAGTTCAATGTCCGGCGGATCCTGACGGTCGTGCGAATCGATCCACATCAATGCAGAGGGACATAGGAGAAACTGGAATAAGTATAGCCTAGAACTAACTCAGATTAGACCAATCTGGTAGCATTTGTTAAGAGAATAGAAATGATTATGGCAGGTCTCTAAATAAGGTTATTTATACTTTTTAAGTTTTGAGATCATTGCACTGATGAACGCTACTTTAGCAGTAACGAAAGGAAAGCTTTCCTTTTGTTACTGTTAAAGTTGCGTTCATTATTTCAAAACTTAACCTTGTCCCGCAGTTCAAATGTATGTCTCTTTGACGCATTGTTCCTTATTTAAACTTTGGGTCTTGTGTGTCAAGAACATATTTCCTACGTGTTAGAAAGCAGGCCCAGTGTAGCCTTTAGGAAATTTGCGGAGAGTAGATTAATAATTTTAAAACTTATACCTTTGATAACACATAACCAAACAAATGAAATACTTAAATTCATGGTTATGGAATTATCCTCGCGCTGTAGAATGGTAACTTCAGTCAGCGTAAAGTAGTCGAAATTAATTAGATATTCCGATATTATACTAAATTACCTTCTCGACATTCATCCTTGGATATAAGCAAGCCTGAATGGGGATTACACGTATTGTAGTGAAAACAGCATCTGAATTTATGAGATGAAAGCGTTGCTGAATAAATAACTCTAATTCAAGATTAGAAAAAAAAAGAAACTTCAGCAACGGAGCGAGTGGCTTGCAACGGGAATTATTGATATGGCTTAGAGTGCGAGTCGTGATATTATGCATCGCGCAGGAAGATGGAAAAGCACGAGAGACGTGCAAGAGATCCTCGCTCAGCTAGAAGTTATAGAGAGCTTAAGTACCGCGTTTACGTGAAACGACAAACGCGACAAGGCGGAATGCTGCTTGTCATAAAAGCATGAAAATTAAGTTATTCTAATGCGTCTCTCTCTTTTGAAAAGTTACTTGATACCTGCTGCTAACACGCAAAAAATAAGCTCATATCAAACGAATTTCTTCTATTTTTGGCAAAAAGCAAATTTTAGACGGACGTTTGCTGTTTTCCGTAAACGTGATACTTAATTTAATATCTATTATGACTTGAAAAGGCTGGAGATTGGAGAATGTAACCGGGGAACGGGTAATCTCTAATCGCGGGGAATCTCTAAAACGGGGAGACATTTAAGTGGTAAATCTCTAAAATGCAAAATCTTTACGTCTTTTAATCTTTAAATCTTTTTTGGTAAGTAATGCCATTGAACATTGCTGCATTAGGCGGCCTCAGCTGTATTTCCAAACGATAGGGATTTTCTTCATACATCCAAAAAATATTTATGTTTACTGCTGATTCAATTAGCTGATCTACCATTGAAACCCCGTATGGATCGTAAATCTTGAAAGTGATTACATCAACGCCCCAAACAGAGACGGCAGCACATGCAACAGTTTCTCCGATTTCCAATTTTGGCGGAAACATCTTTGATATTGGACCTCCATGTTATGGTTAATTGACACCTGCCAAAACAAGGTGTCATTGACCAGTATCATGTGACCATATCGCGGGCTCGAGTTTAAAGCTCATCGAGGTCTGCCGTTTTTTAAGTTGAGTACTGACCAGGTACTGGTTTTCAATTGGACATCAGGCTCAAGCCAAGTTAACATATTGTAAGAATAAATAACTCAAGCTGATTTTTCAGTATCCCCACATCACTTATGCTCAGCTAGGAATACTTGAGACCACTTTGGCTCCATATGTCAATTATCCCATTCAGATCAGTTTCAAAGGGACTGTTAACGTTATTTTATCCTTTTCTTTTCGGCAAGAGCACAAAGATAGTGGAATAAATTTCCCTGAGAAAGATCACGTAAGCTGTACGGAGAAAACAACTAACAAAGCTAAAGAGGTCTATTAACGCACGTTACCAATGTTTTTTACGAACGGTTAAACTTCCTTGAAAGAAAAAAAATCACGTCTATGCTTACCTTTTGCAATTCGCTTTGAAACAAAATCTAGTTCTTACTGGATGGCAATTAGAATTTTCCCTATGTGACATTTTTACAGCTCCATCTTTAGGGCAGGCATCTATAAAAAGGGTAAACCAAAATTTACATTAACTTCAATTTCTGTGTAAAGCAGAATAGCTGCACAAGACTTGAGTAATGAAATGTTGGCCAAACGTTTAACTGTAAGCTTATCTGCATTAAAAATGTACAAGTACAAGGAAGGACTACCTTTTTTAAAAACGTTGGCCGTGTAGCACTTACATTTCAACAGAATTAACTATTGGAGGTTGATGTGAAGTGCTAGTTTTCTACCCATATAAACCATGTGAGTATAGCCCTACTAATGGAAATGGGTCCACACAAGGACAGAGACAAACTCTGACCGAGGTGGGAATTGAATCCACGATCTTCGGGGGGTAGACCACCGCTGCTCTATCGACTGAGCTACAAGGTCACAAGGGAGCAGGTCGTGGGAATATGTACAGGTATAAGGAAGAGTTACGTTTTTGAAAACGTTCGTCTTGTAGCGTGACAATTATTCTTCTTCTTCCTCTTCTTCTTCTTCTTCTTCTTCTTCTTATTATTATTATTATTATTATTATTGTTGTTGTTGTTGTTGTTGCTATTATTATTATTATTATTATTATTATTATTATTATTATCACACTACCACACAGGGCCCACACTACCCTTATACGGGTAGAAAACTAGCACTTCACATTACCCTCTAATAGTCAAATATGTTGAAATATAAGTGCTACACGGCCAACGTTGGCAAAAACGTAACCCCTCCTTGTGCATATTCATTGCCGTGACATTGACATTCCCAAGACCTATTCCTGTCTGACCTAGTAGCTCAGCTGGTAGAGCAGCCGTGATTGAACCCCAAGGTCGTGGTTTCAAATTCCACCATAGTCAGAGTTTTTCTCGCTCCTTGTGTGGGCCCATTTCCATTAGTGAGGCTAACGCTCACATGGTTTATATGGGTAGAAAACTAGCACTTCACATTACCCTCTAATAGTAAAATGAATTAAAATGGATCTGATTGAAATTAAGGTCTTTATACATTTCTCGAAAGCTTTTTAGGGTTGAAATATCGCATCCACATCTCAATAAGGGGCAGCGTTCCGGCATTTTGTGGTTAATTTGTGCCAAAGGAAATGCAAATGCAAGCATAAGCACGAGCAAGAAATGCCAATTCAGTATCGTAGGAATCATCAGTGCATTTCGTTGAGAAAAGAGGCTCATAATGAACAACAAGTCAAGTCGTTTGTGTTTTCCGCTTGTTCCTATGGCATCATCACTCAATGAATATTAGCCTTAAGTAAGAATAAGAACGGCCATCCTCAATTTTCGAGAGAATCTAGGGTTCATTCATTCCGTTCCTCCGCAGGTCATTTGTGGGTTCTAATGTTCCCGTAAGGAATGAATCAATGATAAAATGATTTTTGAAATGGATCATATGTGAACTGCAGATATGAAATCAAGTGAAGCTATCATAGCTTCACTTGATTTCATATCTGCAGTTCATATATGATCCATTTCATATATGATTCCATTATTATACATGTCTTAGTTAACTAAGTCAATTAATTTTAACGAAATTTTCAAAAAATATATCCTTCCTTTTAATCTTTGTTACGGTACCTTCCTGGGGTCCAATTACTAGATTGGGTTCGTAACAGGAGCGTGTCTCGCATGTACTCTTGCAACATTTTTGGTTGCCGAAGCAGTCTCCATCCCACCTGCATTGGTCAGTTGCTGAACAGTTCCTTAGGACGGTCCAAGGCGGGCACCTTCCTTCTTTAATAGCTTGTCGTCTTAAGCGGTGAGCGGTCCTTCCTCGATGTCCTTTAAGAAAAAAATTGAAGTCTTTTTGGATCTTGATTAATTTGCGAGGAATCACTAGTAACTGCTCTTTTAGTTGTTTGCCGGAGTTTTTTGGATTGAATTTGATGGATTAAGAATTACTTAAATTTATTAGATTATTTAGCGCGCTCGCTCACAGTATTACAATTAAAAATAGAGTACTGCATACCTAGAGGAACGTACAGTGGGTCATTGGTACGTTTTACGGCCTGAAAGAAATGCCGAATCTCGAATCAAGGGTACCAAAATTTCATTTTCCCGCATCACGAAGAGAAGCTACTGATCATTAATCCTGCTCTCAAAAAATCTCTCTCTTAGCCCAAGTATAACAACTTGTTGGAAAGTGTAATTTAATAGATAGAATGTACTTATATGTAACATCTTGTTGGAAAGTAGCACGGCACTTAACTGACAGGATTGCTCAAGGAGTGAATTCTCTTCGACGCACGAAGACAAAATTTGTATTGTGTATCAGTAAACAACTTTTTCACTTGCACACAAACTGGGTAGACGCTCAGTAGTCCCATCCAGGGAAAAAGTAACGGATGCAGTTGCCGAGGGTTTGCTTTGTTACGTGTTGTGTTTTAGAGAGCTAATCTCTTTAGTTATAGAACAAGAAAGCTGCTTCCCTTGGGCTCCTTGCCTTCCTTCCTTCTTTCATGACGGATTTTTCGTCCCCTTTGTAAATACGAGCAGTGACTTCGTGCAGAACTGTCAACGAAGTCATGATCGAAACGATAAAAGGTGACAAAAAGTCATGAAAAACACTCAATAGCCTAGCATGAGGTCGCAACCCGCGAAAGTGGCGGCAAACTGAAGGAACCCTGAGCGGGTGGTTGTGGGGTTTTCTCATACAACCTATCTCGAAGGGCCGATACTGGCAGGCATTTTCAATGTTTGATGTAAAATACAAATAATCAAATTGCCAAGTATTATTTTTTTCACTTTTTGCACCAAATCAAATCAAATCAAATCAATCAGGAACCCTGAGCGGGTGGTTGTGGGGTTTTCTCAAACAACCTATCTCGAAGGGCCGATACTGGCAGGCATTTTCAATGTTTGATGTAAAATACAAATAATCACATTGCCAAGTATTTTTTTTTTCACTTTTTGCACCTTCAAAATTGATCAATGACCCCAGTTTAGACCAATCCGTATCCCTATATATTTATATATATTTTTTTACCAAAATATCCCGTATCCCGATAACCCCTAATAGGGCCTCAATTTTGTTCGACAGTTCACGCTCAAAAATAACGGCTTCGACAGTTTGTAAATCTTCCAAGTGGTAAGTAAAGAGGCAAATGCAACCTTCAAAAAAGAGGAAGTTAGGGCGTTTTGATGCTTTGCCAAGTCTCGCCTATCTCAAGCAAGTCTACTCAGTTTTTCAACAGATTTACCTGTAGAGACCCTGCACTCACCCTCATAGTATAATGGAGCAGTTGTCTTAAGCTTATGTACTAAAACGGCTGAGGTTGTGCATGTGACCACAACTAAATGGGCGTCTACTAGCAACACTACACCAGCTTTGCCCCAAGTATTTAAACTTGTTTTATTCGGGAAATACTTTTTTTTTGCCTAGTTTTGCATTCATGATGTTCGTGAATGAAACTCTACCCGATTGATACGTGATCGATTCTTGAAAAGGCTTTAGGTCAGAATTTCTTTAGCAGGAAATAAAGATTATGGGTCGAGATTTGAGGCCAAGAACGGAAAAAATTTCACGACAAGCGTTACTAGGCCATAAAAGCTTTATCTTTCACCATAATCATCCTTAGCGTCGTTTAGTTGTCGTTCTTGGTAGATTGTAAATGGTCCATCATCGGAATTTTCGCTTCTTTCGTATGGTAATCGAACAGCACAAAATTATTCCTCGGTCGATTTCATGATCATTTTTTTAACGATGCGTTTCATTTGTTCAAAGAAAACGTGGGGAATATTATTTTTGGTAAAAGAGACTGCTCTTATCACACTTAATTTAAGTATTGTCTGCCATTTAACCAGTTGAAGAACCACTGACTCATTCTTGACCTCACTCTTATGGCAGGTTTAGTCCTTGGCGAGTTTTCCTTTCTGTCCTAATATATGAATGTTTTTAACCTAATGTACTTTTCTTGTTAATGCATTGGCTTATCAACTTGTCGGGGAAATCCCTATAAAAACACCAAGCAAACTTTCACATGTACTGAAAGATGCATTTGGCTTCGACCGTTTCCTTCGTTAAGGTCACCAATTGTACACCATCGATAACGAATGAAGAAGACTAGCTTTTGCGTCTTTGTTATCAGTAGCATTAATTAGAACTGAATAATGCTTTTGATTAATAGGCTTTACTCTCTGCTTCACAGACATTCCGCGCTCTTTCGTGGCTGCAGCTAAAAAGGATATTGTAAATATTATTCAATACCCCTGTTCCAACAAATTGATAAAGCAAAGCACTTACCCATGGACTGGCTGAAACAGATTCCTAAAATAAGGAGCAAAAGACTCTTTCGAAAGGTGAAATGCCTGCACATGATGGCCATTTGTAGATTTCCCAGTGTTTATGACAAAGAATGCCTTGATTGCGACACATACGGCATTTCCGGTAATTGAAGTCACGATACCAATCCACGGTCAGGAAACAATGACCCTGATGAATAACATTGCATTTTTATTTGAACAAGATTGCCAAATGAAATCAAATGAAATCTCTAGGACTAAGCCGGCCAGTCATCCTTTCCTCCAAAGAAATGCAAGAATTTCTGTTTATCCCGCACATTCACTTTTCCAGTGGCACCGCCGGGCCGATCGTGACATCAATATACATGGGACTGGGTGGGACGTTGTCACAGCAAAAAGAAAAACAAACAAAAGCAAAAG
>NC_090892.1:1773942-1781442 GCF_036669925.1 Montipora capricornis
TAAGCAGACTATTTGAGGAGTACAGTTTATTTCCTTGAACCTGAAACATATGGATTCCGATAGTTTGCAGGCGTTTTATTAATTCATCCTGCGTAAATATAAAGTATCTTTTGCAAGCGAACGAAAAGCTTACTTCAGTACAGTCTACATTTTTTGTCAACAATAAGCTGTGGTAAAGGTTTGTTAGATAACGAATCTTTTGTTTTTGGTGAATTGTGGAAACGCTTAATTGTCCATAGCGGCTTCAGCTGACGCGTAAATAATATTGAATTTCCCTTGATGGATATCGTTCAAGCAGCCCAGATTTTCATTTAAATCACAGGTTGTCATTCCCATAGAATTTACCTCAACTTGATCGCGTATGATACTTGAAATGGAGAAATCACGATGACACTCGAGAAGCCTGTTCTTCGTTCCCTTTTATTTCGAACTCCACACATCATGACAAACATCTGAATAATTGAGCTTTTTCAGAATCCTGTTGGCAAAACGGTCATTACATCTATACAGTTAAAGAGATGGCGCATTGACAGTTCTTGCTCCCTTTCAACGTAAAACCGAGACCCGATTCCCTCGGCTTCAATATACGATTCAAAACCTTCCACATCTTCCGCCATTGTCTTTGTCACGCTAGAACTGAAAAAAAAAAAACATTCTGCTCAAAGTTCTGTCACCTGTCAATCATTGTGACTGTGCCGCACCAATCAGAAGCTCCCGTTCGTGGTCGAACAGGTTTTTCAAAAATAGGGGGTCTTCTTGCTAGCGTTTCCTCAGTCTATTGCCCCAACTTTCGCGCGGCCAGTTTGCGGAAAATCGTTTCAAACTCTTCTGTCGAACAGGAACTCCTGCTGAGCAGGCCAAACTTAACGAAATGGAGTTATTACGGAGAAACATTGAAAAACAAAAAAAAAAAACAAAACAAAATAACAATTTGCTATCAGGATTAAATGTTCAACAGTCTGTTTAGGGTTTGTCTTGCTGTAACAGCTGCCCTCCGGATTGGGCGCTCATGCCAAAGTGTCTGTCCGCTCCTCTGGTCATACAGGTCACCCTCACTTCGGCGCTGGGCTGGACTGGGGTCTCTCTCTGTTCACCACATTCCAGGGGGAGCAGAAAGTTGAGCGTACGGTTTAGTAACTTTCCTGACGCTGTTCGGACTGTAGCTGCTCTGCTTTCCCCGTGTGTACTTGAAATGAGTTCCTCTACAACGGCTAACTTTCAAGTACTTCGTGGCGAACTTTCCTTTATAATTATAACGTCTGCTTTCGTAGGTTGGATGAAGGATTGTGTCCTGGGAGCCCTTAAGTGTTTCTGGGTCTGTTCGGCGAACCATAGCTTCCAGAACATATCAAGATTTTGCTGACCGTTACGCCACATGCCAAGAAGTTTTGTGAAGAACTCAACTCGCTTTCTTATGCTAGGGATGGCATGCCTGTTTTTGGGTTTAGGTTGAGGAAATCTCCCGGGGTGAGTGTGGTTCCAGAGCTGAATAGATAGATAGATAGATAGATTATTTAAAAATCACATTGCAGCCACAAAAGCTGAGTTAAGTAATTTTTTATAAGTCTTAAAAACAATTGGAAAAATTAAGAACTATTTACATGAATTTTGTATAATATAATAATGTAACCTAGATCTAGAATATATAATTTTCTATATTAGAAACTAGATGAATCTTAAATATATGTAGAAGTAAATGGATATTAAATATTAATAAAATTTTGATAAAAAACCTAAGTCTGAATTCATTGATGGCGGCAGTCATAAAAAAATATCGTTTGAAACCAATATAATTATTACATTTGCGAGCCATGGCAAAGATGAATGTGTTTTTGGTTCGATTTGGTTTCGTACTGAAAAACATGGCTCCTTGGAAGGAAGGAGTTTTGGGAACAGAGTATGTTCTGGGAGGTTCTCACTGATCAATCTGTTCATCCAACTGCACGCCTAATTGGTACTTCAGATTGTTTTTTGAATTTTCTTTGACTGCAATGATTTCTGGTGTGAACGCACTCTTTTGGACATACTTCCCACACATGACCTTTGTTTGGCCTATTTCCTCTGAAGTAAGCTGTCCTTGTGATTTCAGCCAGTGTGGTGGTCTCATACATAACATGTGGGCCATGAGATTGTTTGGTATTCTGTTCAGACATCTTATTGTTAAACTGTGCTGACTACCATGATGGCCATTGTGATCGATGATCAGTTAACCACCATGGGTCATGCTACCACAAGTTATTGTGGATAAGTTCATGTGTTGTAACACCTCTGGTAGCCAGATCAGCGGGATTTTGTGAGGTAGACACAAAGTCAAACTTGATGTCCCTGTGTGAGGTAATCTCTCTAAGCTGGTTCGGAACAAACACAGGTAATGGCTTACAGTTTTTTATACAGTGAAAATCACACTGTGAGTCGGTCCACAGAAATCTATCTACCACGGACAGCTGAACTTGTTGAGTTACATAGTTGAGGCATCTCGTTCCGATAAGAACACCTAGCAGTTCCAGCCTTGGAATGCTGAGTTGTTTGGCTGGCGCAACGCGTGGTTTGGAAAACACCAGGTAGACAGTTGCTTTTCCATATACTGAAGAGTAGAGGTATACTGCTGGTGAAAAGGCTTTGGTAGAGGCATCTGTGAAGCAGAACAGTTTGTATTCGTCTCCTCCTATATATCTGGGTAACGGCTGAGAGGACAATGGACTCAGGCTCTCACAAATCTTACTTCATACTTGTTGATGTGACTGACTGAAGGTCTCGTCCCAATCTTTTTCTTGTTCCCACAGTTCCTGAATGAACAGCTTGGCATTCGGAGTGACTGGAGAAAAGAGGCCCAATGGATCGTTCCCACAGTTCCTGAATGAACAGCTTGGCATTCGGAGTGACTGGAGAAAAGGGGCCCAATGGATCGTAGATTCTGCTGGCAGACTGCAATGCTTCTTTTTTTTTTTGTTCTCACTTCGGAGGAGAGATTGTGAGACCCATTGATGACAATAGTATCTGTGGTCAAATTCCAGGAGGTTCCTAGGACTTCCATGGTTTCTGATTCGATCACATTCTGGAATATTCTGGAGAAATTCAGAGGAGTTTGAGGCCCACTCAAGAAGATTCACTGATGCCAGTTGGAAGAGGGTCAAAGCTCCTTTGTACAGCTCATCTGCTTGTGTTGATGTTTTAACGCCTGTAATCATGTTGTCTACATACATGTTATCCGCTATCTGGTGAGCGATGGGGATACCAGCCGTGGTCAGATGATTCTTGATTGTTGCGGCCAACAGAAATGGACTGGATATCATACCGAATGGGACTCTGGTGAATCTCAGCCCTTGAACATTGTTCTCAAGGGTAGGCTTGGAAGGATCTTTTAACCAGATGAACCTTGTTACATCTCGATCATTAGGTTGCAGACCCACTTGAAGGAAGGCTTTCTCTACAACTGCAAATAGCACCACTTTGTGAAGCCTGAACCTCAAGGGAAGGCCACACATATCCTCCAATATGACAGGGCCACAGTTAGGGCATTCGTGTAGTATTTAATGTTTCTTTCTGGTCTTTGCGTGGGGAGGCGTCAAATACAATTCTAACTTTTGCTGTTGTCTTCTAGGGTGTCAGTACCTCATGGTGTGGAATGTAGTGTTTCAAGGTGTTTGTACAATCTTGATCTGGGACGGCTTCTACAATTCCCTTCTGCACTTGGTCCTGGAATACGGCATCATATTTTTGGAGATGTTTGTCATTTCGTGACGGTCTGTTGACTTGGGATCTCAACCTTCCCATTGCCAGTTAATAATATTTAGGTAATGATGGAGACACTTCTTTTCAAGGCCAGGCTACTTGGTAACGTCCGTCTCCAAAGTGGATCGTTTCAGTAGATTTTTGCAGAGCTCTGTAATTTTCATTTTCTTGCACAGGCTCTCTGATGCCCAGGGTTTCAAGTTTCCAAAACTCTTCACGGTGTGTCTTTTATTCAGCTAATGGTTGCTGGTCATCTAACTGAGCACTCAGATTCATTGTACGCTGATAGGACTGGATGTGTAGGTCAGCATTGAGATGGAGCTGTCTGGTTTGTCATCCTGACACTTCACTCGCCTTGTTAGGATCCATCCCAACTTGGATTCCATGAGGTTTAATCCTGGACTGACTGCTTTCATCAAAATGTCACCAGAGAAAATATCACAGTAATAATCATTTCCTAGCAACAGCACTATGTTGGCATTTTCTTTAGTCGAGGGTACTGAATCGGCAAGAGGAATGTCCTTAAGTAAGTGATCTGGGTTTAAGTATGCTCGTTGTAGGTTATCAGTTATCTTGGGTACAAAATTGACTCTTTAATAAAGAGATGATCCATTCTTTGCTAACATCTGGAGTTCTGTGACAGGAGTGTGAAGCTCTCTGGGTTTTGATGCACTGAATGTGTACACTGTCAGTGTTTCGATCTTGTGATTGGCAACTGGCGTTTTTCTGCTAGCTCGTTGGTGATGTAGGTCCTTTGTCTGCCTGTGTCTACAAGCAATCTGGTGGTCAATTTTCTTGATTTTTGCAAATTTTGTACTTCAACGTTGGCAGTTTACATCAGTACTTGTTCATTAGAGGCCAGTAAGGTATGTTCTGTAGCAACAGTAGCAGTCAAGGGTTCAGTAACAGAATGTGCCATTTCTGAGGACTTCTCAATTGGAAACTTTTCTCTGCAGAGACTTCTGTGTTGCCGATTTCTTTGTTTGCAAAAACACACGCCTTCTTCACTGTACATTTTTTTTATTGGTGACCTTGTTTGAGACAAATAAAACAGTGTCCCTTGATCTTTTCTTTTCTAGCTGTCACAGTAGGGAACGTTTTACACTCATCACTCCAGTGCTGTCCACTGCAATAAATGCAAATCATTTTCTTTCTTCCAGTGAGAATCTGTGCTAGTTTGGTTGCAGACAGTAACCAGTAGTAGTGTTAGAATCAAACTGGGTGACCCGCGATGTACAACACATGTTTCCAACCGTGTCTTTGTAATAACCTTTGTCAGAACTTTGCCTATCTGCATTTTTCCTGTTACTAATGTACCTATGCATCTGATCTCTGAGTAGCTGCACTGTGCATTAGTCACCATCCTTTTTCTGGTCAGTCAGGTGAACGAGAACATCTTTGGGTAACTTTTTCATTATCAGGGACACTAGCATTTTACTCTCAATATTCTCTCCAAGACTCTTTAATGACCTAAGGTGTTTTTCAATGAGATCATAGTTCTTACGCAGGAGAGATGTTTGATTTGAGGAGGCAGGTAGATCCACAAGACTAGTAAAATGAACATTGAGAATGACCTCATTTTTTCCATAACGTTCCTTCAACAGCTTTATGGACTGTTCGTAATTTACATTAGTCAGGGATAGTCCTGAGATAACATCTGCAGCATCTCCTTCTAGCTGGGCTCTTAGGTATAATTCATTTTCTCTACTGGACTGAGAGATGGATTAGAATGTATGGCTGAGTTAAAGGAATCCCAGAATTCCTGCCAATTTAGAAGCCCTCCACTAAATTTCTTGAAGTCAAGCTTAGGTAATTTTACAATTGTTAGGTTTTGTACCTTGTTTAGTTTCAACTTCTAATTACTTCTTCAGTTTCTTTTTCCCCGGTGTAAGTCGCTCTGCCTCAATTTGTAATTTTCGGTGTTCAATTTCGGCCTTCTGCTGTTCGACCTCCAACATCTCCTGTTCGAGTTCAAAGTTCACCTTACTTGTCCCTCGTTGTAAATTGAATTCTATTTGATCCTCTGTCAGGGCCATTTTTGAGCTCAATCCTACCACAAATTCTACTACATATTCTACAACATATTCTTCATAATCTTTCATCACCTTATCGTGTTCTGATTTCCCAGCGATTTTTTTCAGCGGCGTCAACTTGCACGCGAAGGCTTTGATAAACAGTTAAATACTGCTGTAGGCGGTCTCGCTTGTCACGAGTTTCGTCCAAATGTTGCTCTGAATCACCATCAATGGGACGTTCCTTCATCTATTTCGCTGCTTTGAGGTTGATAATGATTTTTTTTTCCTTGGGTCAATTAGTGTTCTTACGTCGCCCAAATCTGTCATCTTGTCGGCTGCTGTTGTTGACTTCGTCGAGCGAGCAAATTCGTAATTTTGTTTTTTCCTTGGTTGACGGTTCTTCTCCCGGTTTAAAACAGACTTTCCTCCATGGAAGATTAAAGTCGGCGTTTCGGCTGTGGATGTAGCCGCTCTGTTACCATGTCGCGAACGCGATTTTTCTTTATTCAATAACACAACTATCGACTGATTTTACATGGAGTAAAGATTCTTGGTCCCAGCACATGCTCTGCAGGAGTGATCGCTAAGCCTACAGTTTCGTGGATTGGTCGCAAGGCCCTCCGACACACATTGTTCGGGCACATGTTTAATTTCATTGCTGTTGTTTTTACTTTGGCTTCTCTACAAAGTAAGGTACTTCAAGGTGTTCGGGAATATCCACACTCAACAATCAACCTTACGTTTCAGTCGGTGAGAGAAGCATTAGTAGTCACTAGTCACTGATGACCATGCTACGCTTCCTCAAGCAGAGAGCCCTCGATAGCTTTGTTGTTGAAAATGAAATGCCTGCAATTGTAAACGTGAAAGTATTTTAAAGTGATGTACCACTTATCAACATTTGCTATGTGAACCTGACAGTTTGTTATATATATTTTTTATCGCATTGATAAATGTTGCGGTTTTATGCTGCGATATGCTTCAATACATGCAGCGAACATTGTGTACCTCGATCGTTTTGTTTTCTTGGCATTTTGGCTTCGGACACGAAGTTACATTTGATTGCTTTATTTTCAATTTGTATGGTACAGTAAGGGTGAACATACCGTAGAAAGAATTAACATGTTGTAGCCTTCCCACAACGGCCATTTTCTTTTTTACCCATGGTGGCCGTTGTAGAGAGGTTCGACTGCAGTATCTCCTATTTAGTTTTAAAGTGCACATGACTCGAAATATCACCACCATTATTTTTTTTTAATTTCATCTCATTAAAATCAGGCTTTGCTTGATAGGATTTCCTTATTAGAATCTTCCTACGAATGTCCTAAGTGAGTTTTTCGCAGCACGAACTTCCCGCGCAGCCAAAAATGTCTTCATGACGTCACCAGTTGTTATGGATTGCAGCGGAAAATATAAGCAACAAAGCAAATCGGAGAGTCTGCAGAAAATATTGTGTTGGTGGCGGCCCTGGGCTAGTCAGCTGCAAAAATTCCAGTTGACCCCAGGTATATCAATGTATCTTTTTGCTACAAAGGAGGATTTAAGAAATTGACAAAATTTGCCCAAATACACCGGCCCGGTTTAATACCTACGAAGACTTCGATTCGGTGCTGTGCTTTGCACGAAGGGTCGATCTAGCTGATGTGCCTGGGGTCCGAAGATTTAAGAAACGAACTCATCCCGGCCATAGACGTAAAAAAAAGAAAGGAAGGTCAACCAGCGATTGCAAGAGATCGAGAGCAAAGGAAGGCGCAGT
>NC_090892.1:1788942-1796442 GCF_036669925.1 Montipora capricornis
TTTCAAAATCTGAAGGACAAAAGGAAGTGGTTTTTTTTTATCACAGGGGCACTTTAAAGATTGACAAGAAATGTGCGATTTCAACACAAAGATCACACTAGCCCAACTCTTGAGGTTGTTGACTATTGTTTCTGCAGAGTCAAAAATTCACTTTCCTAGACGAGGTTTAGTTTTCATCAGCGTCACAAATTCATGACGATTTTGCAGGTCATTTTGTTGAAACTCCAGCTCGCTTCCTGCAGACCTGTTTATGTTCCTGAGTTATGCACGCGCTACGGGCCTATTTGGCACCGGGTTTGTACGAGTGAGTGATTGTAAGACCGTGGCGTTCAATGAATCATTGACATCGCGCTTCGTTTTGCCCCAAAATGGCCATTGAAAATTTCCCCCGAATCCTTCCTCTTTGAAAGTAAAAGGTCTTCGACTTGGATTGCCCTACTACTTTTTCGCTTTGGTTGCCTCGCTAGGTTCCCATATTACATGATGATGCATGATAAATGGCAGAACAGGCACCCCAAATTATTGTTTCCGTCAGCTTTACCACTTTAAAATGGTCTCTGTGGTCCCTCTTGAAACTACTCCCTCGCTCTGTGACTTATGGACTCAAATATAAAGAACCAAACCATGCAAATACAAATTGTCCGTTTTTAATAGCATTTTGCAGCAACTGCATTTCGAGTTAATCGACTAATTGTGCTCAGTTTAACTAATTAAAATTAGATACAAAAAGCTTAAGCCACAACTTTAAAACACGTTCACCGGTTTTGGAAAAATACTCTTAGCGGCTATAATTTATATGTGAATATAGTTTACGTTAAGATGGCGACCGAGTTACAGTGACAGTCCCACTCAAATGAAATATTAAAGTAAGTTATCCTGGCATATATATTTACGGTTTTATTTACTGAAATGAAAGTATTTAAAAAAAATCATTGTTTGTTTATAGTTTCCCTGGGAGGTCTCACTTATCACAGAAGAGACTGACTATCATCTAGTAAAATGATGACGCGTGTGCTAAACAGCAAAGGTTACTACTTGGTATTAAAGAATCATAACCTTCATTTCGGGGCCATTCCTCACAAGCAGTTTTGACCCGAAGCTTTTCCACTTATTTTGTTTGTGATTGACTTATGATTATTATTCTTCTGTACGGGTTATCCATTAACGACCTGAAAAGAAAAAGAAGACAAGATGGCGTCAATCACCCGTTTCGTGTTTGTTCGCAAGTGTTTTTCGATGGACGAACATGTTAGAACTAATAGACTACCATTCAAGCAGAGGCTTTTCCTTTCCATTTCTCATTTATTTTGTCTGTAATCTTCGCGGCTGGTTTTTGCTTTGGTTGCTTTGTTTGTACACCAGAACAACTTCATTGACACACGGTTCCGTCTATTTGAAGGGAAAGTTCGAATCGTTCCCATCGAAGAAATGGTGCAACCATGTGTAAAAGTAAAGACTGGACCAGGAGTTCTGAGAGCTCTGAAAAGAACCCCTGGTTCGAAGCGATTCGATCAATCATTCTTACCAAAATTTTTAGTCGCTCCACTGTGTGCCGAGAGCTTGCAAGCAGCGTGTGCAAAAATTATTCAAATTTCTCGAGGTGTTTATTTTTCGTTTCAATGGATCGTCATTTGCAATTCGATACCTTGCGTTTCTGATGAGTGCCTCTCAACACCTATTGTTGTAGTCTATTGTTCTTCCGTTACAATTATTATTAGAAACAGTAAAATAATAGATTCAAGCGAGAACACGGGCGAATTCAGGACCCTGCTTTTTCAAACGCAAAGGGAAAATACTTCCCGTGCTTAAATCAAGTCGAAAATTTGGTATTACTGATGGGAAAACATTTAGTTTCAAGAATCCGTTCTATCATATGAAGATCGATATTCATGCAAGGAGATAATCAAGAATGAATTGTAATGAGGGTCAATTCCGATACAAGAAACACCAAAAAAGCACCGGTTTTGTACTTGCAAACTTCCTATTCACTAAGTTTTTTCATAAAATTGTAGATTTAAGCTTCAACTACAAAAAGCTGGTCTATCATTTAAAAAAATCCATCTCTAGCTATCCCAAACTGTCGCGTTTAGTCAGCCCACTTCACCAAAATTGCCCCTTTCTTCTCTTATTCTGACATCTCTATTCGGGGTTCACGCTTGATTACTCGGTTTCCGTGCCTCATTACGTATGCCAAACGTCCGACCATTCTGTGCGATGACCTAAACTCAACAATTACATCTCACATACCAGGGCAAGCGCTCTGCACAATGGTCTTCGCAACAGGTTTCAAACCCTCAAAACCTTTTGCTATGAACACGTTGCTACTTGAGCTGGCAACCTCTGTTAACTGTCCTTGATCGACTCCCGATCCAATACCAAGAGCAAACAACTCCACGTTCTTATTTTTCAGCCCGCGCGATGCTTCTGAAAGCGGTGTGTATGGATCTCGATCTGTTGTTTGCTGGCCGTCTGTAATCACGATGGCGATCTGTAACAGGAAACCGACGTTAAAACGGTTGTGCCTCGGTGTTAAAAGGACCACCTTCAACCGACAGACTTTACGACTTTTTGTTTTGCTATGGAATATCGCATTGCTTTTCGTAGCGATCTGATTGGATGAATTTCGATTTCGGCGGGAGTTTCAAATATGAAAGGTGTTCCACGGCACGCAATCCCCGTCGGTTGAAGGTGGGCCTTTAAGCGTGATTCGTTTAACGGTTAAATCATTGACAAGATAAACAGCAGGATTCTAAGCAAGTAGCACAATTATTAAAGCAAATTACCGTGAACTTAGAACCCTTAAGTTTGCCTGGCTCCATACTTTTGATGTGATTTCATGGATATTTGTCGTATCTGGAAATCGTCTAAAAAATGCAGAGTATTGTCCCTTTGACCTTTCAATCCATAATGATTCACTGAATCACAGTTTACGGCAACTTGATGACCATGATTGTACCCATCCTTTTCATATTCATTTGTTCCTTTTTGGCTATTGTTTCTTTATTCTTGCTGCTCCTCTGTCTCTTCTTTTTCTTCTGTGTCAACCGTCCCTATTTTAAAGACCACTGAGACAATTCCTCTGTGCTAGCCTTACCTCGTTACTTGTCAATCATTCTGGGTCTTTCTTTTAACTAGTCCCACTAGTCACCTAAATTTTCCCAATTTCGTTTGTTTTTGTTTTCTTTTACAGAAATGCTCAACGTCATTTGTATTCAGTCTAAATAAACGGAAATAGGTAAGAACCAGTTCTGCACCAGTTCTGGTGCAACCTAGTTACACCAGAACTCAAGTTTGCTTGAAACGGTGCAAACGAACTAGCGACCTCCAGAATAAGCAAACTAACAAAATGGGACAAAAATATCGTCAATTAAGTGAAACGCGAGATGTGAAAACTCTTTTTGTAGCCACATGATAATAATTTTTCGATCTTGATTATTGTATCAGCATTTTTCCTACCTGTGGTAGTTCCGGTCTCATCCCAGTTGCTGTTGTAAATATTTCCTTTTCAGCCAACGACAGACCTTTGTCGATAAATGTAAAGCCTCTTTGGAACCTTATGCGATTTATAAGTGTTGCGTAACCTTGTTTTGTTACTGCAGACCCAGTCAGTCTGTTGAATGTAAACTCCGTTCGAGCCCTGGTACTATAGGCCACAACAGCAATGTGCGTCTTGTCGGGACCCACATTAAGTTGGTCAACCATTTCATTCAAGAACTGTAGCATCTTTCTCCAATTGACTCTACCGATGCTCCCTGAAGAATCTACAATGAACGCTACATCTGCCACGGCATTGCAAACGAATTCTGAAGGTAAAAAAGGCCAATTATGACGTAACAGAAAACACAAACAAAAAAAAAATGTAACATTAGCCTCGATCTCACAGTAAAGCCATTTTATGTATTTCTGCTTAGGGAGCAGGAATACGATCAGACATGCAGGTGGCGACAAGGCCTTTATTATATCCAAGAAAATCTCTTCCCAAATCAGAGATCCAACATAGCTGCACGATGAAATTCATGGCACTTTGAATTATCTCAAGACTGAGAAATTCGTCTATTACTGTTTGGTTACGGTTCTGGCCGGGTATCAAGGTTGCCGCGCGATTCACATTCATATTACGTATATTCAGTTGACAATCCTCAAAACAGATGACAATAACGCCAATATAGAACTCAAAGTTGGTTATTTACAATTTTCACTATAACTTTCATTTTGCATTATTAAATGGGAAATCCTACTGAAATTTGTTACCGAAGGGTAAGACTTGTAAACATTATTTTGTTAGCCCACCTGTTGGAGTTGGTGTAATTAACGGTTGTCCAGCTGAAAGAAAGGCGACACGTATTTTAATAATTTGAGAAAGATCTCTACAAGCATAGTGAATGTAGTAATAAGAGGTAATAAAATCCGATTATTGTACACCGCCATGAGTCAAAATTACCGAATGTGCAGATGCCTCTCTTGATTGAATCTGTTCTTTTTTCCAAGTCCGCATACGAGTCCACCGTGAACACTTTGGTGGATCCTGAGGCAATCTTGTTCAGTTCTTTGGGATCCACGTTACCTCCTATACCTAACACGAACACGGCTGCTCCCTTCTTCTGGAGGCGAGAAGACGCCTCGTTAAGTGGTGTGTCGGCTCCGTCGTCCGTTGTTTGCTTTCCAGTTGTGATGACAAATACAGGCTGCCAAAATAGGAAAGTACTTCCGATTAATGCGATACATCAAGGATAAAAACTCCAGTTGTTATGCGATGAAGGTATGTTAACTTTTTTCAATTTTAAAGAGAAGGTTTTTACCCTTGAAACTCCTCTCATTCCGCCCTCAAGAGTCAACACTTCGTTGTCTGCAAGTTCCAATGCTTTGTCGATCCGTCTTAAACCTCCCCGGCATTGTAAAAGACCAATTTGTCTGTTGACTTCTTCGCCATTAAGAAGGCTTCCATTTAGAGTATTGAACTTCAGAACCACCTTGGCATTTGTACTGAACGGAACTAAAGCGATACGACCCACTCGTTTCGAAACATCGAAGTAGGTGACCAAGGTTTGGACAAACTTCAACACGCTGTTCCAGTTTCTGGGTTCATCACAATCAGACGAGTCGATAACAAAGGTTGTATCCATAGGAATAGGACAAACGTCTCTTTCTGGAAGGAAAAACGAATATTTGAATTTTGAAATGATAAGTGTTGGCCGAGAGAAAAGCATGACTTA
The DNA here is from genome assembly GCF_036669925.1 of Montipora capricornis. NCBI lineage: Eukaryota > Metazoa > Cnidaria > Anthozoa > Scleractinia > Acroporidae > Montipora > Montipora capricornis. The sequence continues at coordinate 1,794,156 of NC_090892.1, forward strand.
ATTAACTCACCGGTAACTTATCGCGAGTTTTTTCCTATGAATGACTATAGCCCGGTTTACGCTACAGACAATTTTCGGCACGGCTCTTGTGAAATTGGCACGGGTGCCTAAAAAGATTTTGGCAAACTTTGTTTACACTACAACATTTTTACCGTATCAACAATACCGTGCCAAAATTTTTGGGCCCGGGTAAGTTCTCTTGTAGACATGCGCAGTTCAATTATTATCAAGAACGTCCGCGTGATTTTGGTGGAGAATGAGGAGCCTTCTTGAAATATACACAAAAAACCGCTAGCCTATATGAATTAAGGCTCAAATTTGGCCCTTTAAAGTGTTTACACTACTTGCTCTATCCGAACCATGCCTATTTTTTCAGCACCCGTACCATTTCTTACCCGTGCTCGGACTACCTCGCCGAAGGTCCCAGCACGGGTAAGAATTTTGGTTCGACACGGATGAAATTTGGTACTGACAGGTTGTTTACACAGCAAATTTTATCCGAGCCAACCTTTTTTTTGGGGGGACCCGTGCCAATTTCACCCGAGCCGTGCCAAAAAATTCTGTAGTGTAAACCAGGCTTATACAGGAACCCATGACCCAGAGCCTACAACTCTACTGTGTTCGTGTCACGGCATTTTCACAGACCAATTTATTTTTAGATTGAATTTCCCGCCAATGAGACTCTCACAGGAGCCCGATGACCAATTACAAGAAATTAAGCTGACGTCATAGGGTCACCGAACCGGCACTGCCTTTGTTTTTTTCCGGAAAAGATAGTCTAAAAATAGATCGGTCTGGAAAAATGACGTTACTTAGGCCCATGTATGGGAGCTGTAGGCTCCGGGTCATGGGTTCCTGGCTTATATATGTGAGATATCAGTTGCCATTTACCTTGTAATTAACAAAACGCTGTCCTATGAATTTTTATTGTGTAACTAAGAAAAGCAAAAACGTGATAAAACCCTTTAAATAACTTTTAATGACTGAAGATAATATCCACTGGACGAATATATTAGTCACAATCATAGAGTACATCATTATTACATGGCCGCGCAGAAATAGATTGCTCAATGGTTGGTGAGTGATAATATTACGATTCAGTTTTATTCACGAGTTGCGAGGAATCACAAACGAAAGAGTGAGTGCAGCAAAAGATTGAGTTTGTGACTCCTTGCTTATTATACTTATACTGAGATATTACAAAATAATTTTGACAACCTCTATCGATTGCGCAGCGATATCAACACAAGCATCACAATTAGATGCGAACGCTTTCATTCGAGAAAACTCAATATATAAAAATTTCTGTCAACATTGAAGTTGTAATCAATTTCTTAGAAGAAAGTGAAACAAAAGTATTTTAATTTATATAATTTTTTGAATGACATTGAAATTTTTCATCTTACTGTTATGATGAATTCACTCGGATAAATGAAGTCAGTTCGTGCGGGGGAATTTCGGCTACAACTCATCTTTTAGCGTCAAAATGCCTTCAAACTCTTCAGTTTTCTTCTTGGTGTTTTCCCTTTCTAGTCCTTCCATAAATTCCTGTCTTGAAGCTGTCTCTGAAAACTTTAAACTGCTCCAACAATACACCATAGCTCGCCTTTTGCCTATTGAGGCTTTCAGTGAGAGACGGAAAAGCCGGTACGATTTTGGTCACAAGTGAAAATTTAATTTCGTATGCAGCTTGTGATTGGTCATGCGGTATTTTTCACTAGCGAGAAATATCATACGACCAATCAGATTGCGTGTTGTGTGTGAAGGATCACTTATATTTGGCAATGTATTTTGAAGTAAATCTCAGTACATATATAATAAATAAAATTTCTCTTTGAGTCTAGGGAAACGAGTGAAATATTTTTCAACACGTATCTCCACATGGTCACGAAATGCTCTGTTTATTATAGAAACACCAATGAAATACCAAACCATTTCACTTTAATATTTTTTTGCAGTCCTGACGAAGAACAGCGTTGCGAATTATTATGTAACCAAAGCAACGTTGATCTTTTCACGTGTGAAGATATCATGTTTTCGCGCGAAAGCTCACCTCGTATTTCACTGCTGTTTATATAATAAGTGATATTATTTTCCGTCATCCTGACTTTCAGTCTGATATTTTATAATTAAACAACTTCTTAACAAGGGACATTGGGTAGTTGCTCAATAAATTTTCATAAATATTGTCTGCAAGGATACTTCCGCTGATATGCGTACTAACAAGAGTAAACCAAAAAAAATCGGAGAGGAACACTGGGCAAAAAAGCGTTTCCTTCCCCAATCG
>NC_090892.1:1811442-1816442 GCF_036669925.1 Montipora capricornis
TTATAACAAGGCGTGCGTGCTAGTCCAATCCAAATCCTATTAAGCGACTATGGTGTATTTCTCTATATACGCACGGCCGTGCGTATATAACATGAAGTGTGCAGCTTCATTTTAGATCCAAAGTTTTCGTCGAGTTTTGCGAGTTCCCTTGTAGTAGACAGTTAAAGAAGTAAATGGAAGAACCCAGGGAAGACCAGCCAAATTTTTCTCTCGGGACGTTTTAGCAAGCAGCGAAGCCAACTAAAGCCGGGGGAACGTTCAACACAAAAAAAAGACATAAAATTGTATTTGAAAGGCATTCAACAAGAACGAAAAAGATCGCAAGTTGGTCTGTGGCAACTTTTAAAGGAAGAAATTTTTGTTGCTATCGTTGCTTTTTTATTACTTTTCTTCAACCTGCCGAAAACAAATTAATTACAAAATCAATAAAACAATCGGAAAAGCGCGGAAAAGATTAAAATAAATCCCAATTTCATTAATAATATTACAGGTACACCGGAACATGGTGAAAAACATCAATGACGCATTACCTATAAACTTAACGGTATCACCGGATTTTCTTTCTGGATTTAGCTTGGTGCAGTGAGAAAAACTGCAAGTTTCCTGGAGTCCGTCTTCAGCAACTGCACTGTGCATGGCAATGTGAACTCCGCATCATTCTCAACAATCCAAACCCTTTGTTTACTTGGGCATTTTGTTTTTGTTTGAACCCGTGACCTCGCGATACCGGTGCGAAGTTCTAACCAACTGAGCTATGAAGCCACTGAGGTTGGGTGCTGGTAATTTGTGGGTTGCAATGTTCCCGTGAGGAATGAATCAACGATTAAATGATATATTAAATGAATCATATATGAACTGCGGATATGTAATCAAGTGAAGCTATGATCCTCGCAGTTATGAACGCAATTTTTGCAATTGCGTAGAGAAGCCTGAAAAATTCAGGACTTCAACGGGATTTGAACCCGTGACCTCGCGATACCGGTGCGACGTTCTAACCAACTGAGCTATGAAGCCACTGACGTTGGAAGCTGGTCATTTGTGGGTTGCAATGTTCCCGTGAGGAATGAATCAACGATTAAATGATATATGAAATGAATCATATATGAACTGCGGATATGGAATGAAGTGAAGCTATGATCCTCGCACTTATGAACGCAATTTTAGCAATTGCCTAGAGAAGCCTGAAAAATTCAGGACTTCAACAGGTTTTTAACCCGCGACCTCGCAATACCGGTTCGACGCTCTTTACGCAATTGCAAGAATTGTGTTCATAACTGCGAGGATCATAGCTTTACTTGATTTCATATACTCAGTTCATATATGATTCATTTCATCGTTAAAACATGTTTTATCGCCCAAGTTGTTGTCGCGGTGTTATAAAAGAGTTGGTTCATAGTTATGGATGCTCTTGAGAGTTTGCTAAGTACTCTAGAAGCTGAAGGCGCACGAGGCGATTGGCAACTTCCCACGTGCATCCATAACTCGATATACGCTCGCGAAGTATGAACGTTATTTTGGCGTGATTTTTTTGCCAAATGAGGAAGCAATCCAAGATATGGTCTTGTAAGATATAATGCAATACTAGGGTTGTTAAGAGGGAGAAAGAAGAGTAAACTACATGGACACTTGCAGAGAGATAATAATGATATGACCGAGAGACCACAGTAATGTCAATGATGCCAATGCAATTTAAATGTAAATAACACAAACTTGAAAGAAGGCATAATTACCTGAACATTTTATGCCATCGCCCTGAAAACCAGTTGGACAGCTACAGGTGTAAGACCCTTCAGTGTTGATACACACAGCATTGGAGTGGCAATTGCTGGTTTCTGGGGTGGCGCATTCATTTATGTCTGTAAATCGAGCGAAGGCGAATTCCATTGCAATGCCAAAGATAAAGTGTAATAAAACAAGTCAATTCCTTTTTTTCTTCAGAGTTTGAAGGTGTGTTTGCTTAACACCTGACTGGCAAAATTTTGAGCTTTGACTTTTGTCCAAAGGCCGCTTACTTTGAGTGTAAGTGTTGAATTTCACGGTCCGCCATTACTCGTCACGTTCAACTGAACTGTGCGATTGGACCTCAGAGGGTTGGATCCAGAGAAAGTGACGTTAAAGGCTCACTAGCGTAAAATTTCGGCGAGTGAATGCAGCTTATTATATATGCAAAACGCGAGTTTAAAAGTCTGAAAGCCCATAACTCCCGAGCTGCATATTAATTCTGCAGCGTACACACAAATTGTATTGTTAAACTAGTCAGTCTTTGACGTCATTTTCTCCTCGATCCAGCTCTTTCAAGAATCGATCAAGAACTTAAAGTTAATAATGGTGGAACATTAATGGGAAAATTCCAGTTAAAACAAACACACTTCTTTCCGAAATCAAGGCTAAAAACTTTGGTCGCTTAGCGTTTAGTTAACATAGTTTTGAAATCCAAAGAAAATTAAGAATTGATATTTTGGTCACAGGGGCACTTTAGAAGGTAGATGGTAACTGAGTTCGCCACTTTTTTACCCTGAGACGACCGACACCACCCATAATTATCCGTTTCACTCCTGTAAGGGCCACTGAGACTTACAGATTTTACTCTGTCTAACGCCATACGATTTTACTCGTCAATGGGGAACCCCACAGAAGTGAAAGGGTTAACAACAGCTAGGTTCACTCAAAACCTATGTCCCCATTAAAACCCTTTCACTCCTGTAAGGGCCACTGATACTTATAGATTTGACTCTGTCTAACGCCAGACGATTTTACTCGTCAATGGGGAACCCCACAGGAGTGAAAAGGTTAATATTAAGAAGTTAAGGAAGTGCTCGTCTCATACCATTGCATATCTTGCCATCTCCTGTATACCCCACATTACATTGGCAATCATAGGATCCTTCAGTGTTAGAACACAAGGCGTTGGAGTCACAGACGTCATTCTTACACTCATCGATATCTGCGTTTAAAGTAAATGGTTCAAAGAGATAATTATATTTTTTGTTACGAACAAAAGACAAAGTAAACCCTGGTAGATTGTTAGATACGACAGCTGATTCTAGATGAGAATTTCTTACAATTTCTTCAAGAAATGCCTTATTCTTTTATCAAAATTCGAACTCCTGCGCAATCAACATTCATTTGATCATCACTAGATAAAATAAAACCGTACCTGCGCAAATTTTGCCATCTCCCGTATATCCCTCACGACAGCTGCATGTATACGATCCCTCAGTGTTGACACACACAGCATTGGGGTTACACTCGTATGTTTCAGGACTTTCACATTCATTAATGTCTGCAAGGAACGTATATCAACACTGGTCAGTAAGCAAGTAGAGTTTAAAGATCCTCAGAATATAGATTCGATAGAACGAAGTCAGGGTCGGTTCAGTGTTCGGTATCCGTGAGCAAGCGAATAATAGAAACCCAACAAAATAGACCAGCCCCTTTTTCCCAGGAAAATAACCAAAGCTAGAGCTAATCAAGAAGCTCTTGAGAGGGAACAAGATGCTTCCGAGGCAAAGTCTCGACAAGAAAAAACACGTACGTGCATCTTTCCCTTTATTTCGCGCTAAATGTTACGTGTTTTTCACGAAAAGGCTAACCGTTTGTTCTGACGTCAATTCCACTAAAATGTGGATTCTTGTGTTAGACGGCGTGATTATTACGCTAATTCCATCGAAAATCATACGATTTTCAGCAACTGTACTCACAATCTGAGCCGTCAAGCTAGAAAATAAAAGTCATATACCTGTACACGTTCTACCACTGCCCTGATATCCAGTAAGGCAGCGGCAGGTATAGAATCCTTCGGTGTTGTTACATTCAGCGTTGGAGTCACACTCATTGGTTTCAGGCATAGCACATTCATTGACGTCTGTGGGTTAGTTGAAAAAACGATTTTTCTGGTGAAACATCTTTACATGACAAAGGCCCCGTCCACACGTATCCGCATATTTTTTAAACCACAACTTTTTATCTGCGAATTTGCGCCTTCCGTGCATACGTATCCGGCTAGTCCGGCATACAAATCTGCAACTTTTTAAATCAGCTCTCTAGAGTTGAAAGTTTTGAACACGCTAAGAATTTGGAACCGTGAGGACCGTCGAAAATCTCTCACTCAGATCCAGTCTCTACCGCGTAAATATTCAACATGGCCGTTGAACGAAATGCTATCGCTTCTCTTGTCTCTATCTCGCACGTCCGATGGCGCATTCTCTGGTGAAAATAATCCCAGATGAGTCCTGGATACTAGAACGAATACCTGTGGACGTGAATGTTTTTTAATCCGCAGGAAAAGATTCGGATTGATTATAATATCCGGATACGTGTAGACGGAGACAAAATCTATCCTAAGACCCTTACTACAGTCCCAAACCAGATGGCGTGTTAATAATATATCAAAATAGTAACTAAAACGCTGCCTTAGATTATATTCGAATCATTCAAGATGAAAAGAAAAGACCTTCCAAAACATTAATCCTGTCCATTTGCGTTACAACATTTTGAGGCAGTCTTTGGACTTCTTTTGTCCTAGGGAGGGCGATGTAGTAAGGAGGCTTTCGTTAGGATACAATGTGATTGACTTGTTGCACACACCCAAAACAAAATCACGACTGCACAACAAAAACAATGACTTAGACTACAAAAAACAGTAGAGACTGCTACAAAAAACAAATATTAACCAGTATGCAAAAGGTCACGAGCTTTAAAAAATAAACAAGTAATGAAACACAAAGAAAACTGTCGACAAGTACCTTGTACACAGATGCCTCTCTTGAGTTCATGAACTTTCTTTTCCAAATCCTCAAATGAGTCTACTGTGAACACATTGTTCGACCCAGAAGCTATTTGGTTCAGTTCTGTAGGGTCTACGTCGTTTCCAATACCCAAAACAAACACAGCTGATCCTTTACTTTTAAGACCAACGGAGGCCTTATCAAGGGGTGTATAGGATCCCTGATCTGTTGTTTGCTTTCCTGTTATGATTACGAATACAGGCTGGTGAAAAA